>NC_079505.1:4705117-4857740 GCF_030052815.1 Hevea brasiliensis
CCACATTGGAGAGTCTTGTTCTACAAAAGCTCTATGTGATTTAGGGGCTAGTGTTAGCCTTATGCCCCTCTCTATTTATAAGAAGCTCAACATGGGAGATCTAAAGCCAACCCACATTTCTCTTCAGTTAGCTGACAGAACAATCAAGTATCCTGAAGGGATTTTGGAGAATGTGCCCCTGAAGGTTGGAAAGTTCTATATACCTGTTGACTTTGTCATCTTGGACATGGAGGAAGATTCTAATATTCCAATTATCTTGGGGAGACCCTTTCTAGCTACAGCAGGAGCATTGATTGATGTTAAGGGAGAAAAGCTTACTCTTAGAGTTGGTGAAGAGCAATTGGTTTTCAATATTAATAACACTATGAAAAAGCATCATTCTGAAGCTGATACTTGCTTGAGAGTTGATATCATTGATGAGCTGGTTGAAGAACATTTCAGGAAGAAATATCCAGAAGATCCACTTGAAAATTGTTTGGTTCATGGAAGAGGCTTAGATTATGACAACCCTCATGTAGCTGCATATACTCAACACTTAGAGGGAAGTCCACCATTCATTTCTGCTCCAGTTTTTCAACTCACACAAAAGGAAAAAGTAGAATTTAAGCAACCATCATTCAAGGAAGAAGATGCACCTAAGGTAGAACTTAAGCAACTTCCTTCTCAGCTCAGGTATGAATTTCTTGGCACACAAGCATGGTTAGATGCAACTTTATGCAGTCCACTTATGCAGTCCCTTGAAGAGTTCATTAATGAGCTGGCAGGAGATTCCCTCAAATAATTCCTCCTAGAACATACTATTTTAGGGCTCCATGTCAGAAAAATGCTATATATAGTCTCATTTTCCCATTTTAGAAAGAGACAAGGAGCAAAGAAGAAAAGGAGAGGGGGCTGAGCAGAATTTGAGGAGTCATTTTCACCTTCCACACCATTTTCAACCAAGATTTGCAGATTTCTTTCTTTCTTTACACTTTCCTACATTTCTAGTGTTTAATTCCTTACTTCTTAGCTTAGATTAAAGCTTTATTTCCATTTAAACTCATCATATCTTGTAAGCATTATGGATAGTGAGTAGTTTACTTTTGATTCTGGAGTAAGGGTTGTAATATTTGAGATATTTTGTGGATTTTGATTGGGTAATCCATATTTTGTGGTCTTAATGAGTTTTATTCATTTCTTGTATGCTTAATGACATGCTTAGTGTAGGATCCCATTAAGTGATGTTCTTAATCCATGGTTGAAGCACCGAAAGGAGAAGGCCTTGTGATAGATAATCAAGAAATTGGACTTAATTAACTTAGACCTAGAAATAGGCTAAGGATTAAGAGGATTCACAGATTAATTAAAGAACTTAATGGGTCTTAATTAATTCTAAGTCCACGAAAGTAGGATTAGATTGATTAAGGCACTCTTTGTCTCACTCGAAAGGGAATTCAAAGGATTTAAGAATTAATCTCCTTAAAACCATTTAGTTTCACAAGATTGGATAACCAATTTAAAATCCCAAAATAGCTCGAATATAAAATCCCGAACTCCGGAATCGCCTTTTTACCATTGTTAATTTCTAATCGAATTTAATCATTTGCCATTTTAAATATTGCCATATTTGAACTTGCTTATTTCAATTTGATGCAATTTTAGTTTAATTAATACATTGTTGAATAGAATATTAAATTTGCACATTTAGATTTCGTACTCCATTACCCATTAATTCATTATTTTAATTTCATGAATACTTCAATTTAGTCAACTTTTATATCGAAAATTCAATCATTAACACAACTCCTCGTGGGATCGATATTTTTCTATACTACTTGTACGACCCGTGCACTTGCGGTTGGGACGCATCATTGAGCCACAAATATGTAAACAAGATGATGACAAACCAAGCTGAAACAACAGATATTACTAAAACGGCTAACATATCCTTCCTTTTAAGAAAACCATTCCATTTTTCGGCAATTTCAATTGTGTGAGTAGGGAAAAGAATTTATCATTGTTCCATCAAAGAGGAAAAGAAAAGGAAGTTAAAAGGCAAGGTATAATGATAGAACATAAGCACAAACAATTCATGCAACGCTGATTATCCAATTTGTCACCTGATTATACACATTGGTTTTGTTCAAAATTTGTCGAAGGCAAAAATACATTACCTAATTCGACTGCATCAACACGAACATAAATATCATATCCCTCTTCCCCATTGTGCACAGTGTCCATCAATTTGCTATACCATGTCAAACAGCCAGTCTCCTTCCAGAATATCTATGCTTGCATATGCAGAGCATGAACAATTCCTCATGCAATTCTTTTCACAGTCCCTTGGACTCATATTCGTGCTCGCCCAAACTGCTGCTGAAGTGTCGATACTTTAACATTCGCCACTTTCACAAATCCGTCTCCATGGCCACATAATAAGGTAGACTCTAGCCGCTTCCGACACACCCGCCTGATGCATCTTTTAGAATATTCCATTCCCTTGGGGACTTGGGTTCATACCCAGTAAACAATCACATTCAAATCTTCGACTAAAAAGTGCGGATCACATATTCCATAGGTACCACAACGCCCATATGGATCACACGGAGATTTTGGTACCGAGAATTCATTCCATTTGCCATCTTTTTCATGCCAAATTAGATTCTTAACTAGTCCTGAATAGTCCAACATTACCCTTAGGATAACGAAGCATCGAAGCAGTAGGTCATATATGTCTCATTTTGATTGTTGACAAAACTAACATTGGATATATCTGTATAACTTTTCAAGGGCCAAGGACACCTCGCCAAATATATTTTGTACCCCAGAGATAAAGGCCTGTGGTGATCCTTTTGGGTTGATCTCAAGTGAGAAGTTTCGATTCAGGGTCACCACGATCTCCAAGATATCGAGAACCGGTTCATGCCTGTCCTTCGGTCCAACCCAAGTTTCATTCCTGGCAGCATAGTATCCGTAGGATGATCAAAGCTTTCCCACATTACTTTTACTTCTATCGTCGAACAAAACCAAATTTCCTGATCCAAGAGTGAGCTACAACACAAGTATCTGTAGCCTCCATTGAGACATTTGTAGACCATACAGAACCTTCAAGTTATGGTAGCTATGGAGAACGAGATTTCCATGTTGGTCAATTGATAGAACTCCCGAGGAACCATAGATTGGATCATCCCTATTTGCTACCCACACTACAGTTTGCTCTCGACTTTACTGCACTGATTCCAAGATATCTAAACCTGGAACTTCCGGCTAAAGAATCCTAATGCAAAATTATTTTCTCTAGAGATCGTAAAGTCACCATCATGAATGGTTTGGTTCATAGTTATGGTGTCTTTGGAAGAAGAAAATGCGAAATGGAGGACTAGAAGAGAAGAATGCAGAACAACTTTTGAAAATCCATACTGGTTCTGTAATCTTCATTGAAGTGAAACTTATGTGGGATGTGGTCATATTTTTAACCTAGAAAAGTCCACAAGGAGCTAAGACTTATAGAAAAAAGTTATCCCACATCATATTATTACAAAAATATTTATTTTATAATTAATTAATTATTTATATAATAAATTAGAGTAATAGATATTTGATATATAAAATGTGAATCTAATATGAAATATTATTTTTAAAATGCAATTATGTATAATAACTTTAGAAATGATTCTAATGTCTCTGTATAAAGCTAATTGGTAGAATATGTGATATTTGAAAGGTTGTCAATGAAATTTTATATCTTCATTGGGATCATATTATTAGAGATTGTTATAGGGAACAATAACTTTTTTTAAAGAGCATTCTACCTAAGAATGATGGGAAAAATAAGTTAAAAATTTTGGGTAAATTTTTGTAATCATAACTGAATTTTATATTGATTTTTTTTATGATCATAAAATTAGTAGTAATTTATTCACTTAAATTTCATTTTATTACATTTAGATTTCATTTATTTGGTAAAAAATAATTTACATGTAGAAAATATAAATATTTTTTTATTATTAATGATATTTATTTAAGTTTTAATAAAAAAAAAATTTTATTAATTTATTTTTTAAATACTCTAAATATTAAAAAATATTTCTTAAAATAATATTTTTCATAAAAGGAATCGAGCATTAATTTCCTGATTTCAATAGGAAACCCACTTGGAAATTGACGTAATATAGGTGTCTTCAGTAGATTGGAGGCCAATTATGTCAACAACGTTGATTGAACGGTTCAGTTGAAATCAATTTCTAGTGGCAAATGATGACAACTACAATTTGAAAGAAATGAAATTATTTTTCTTCTCTTTTCTTTCCATTTTCTCAATCCAAGCAAAGGGTTAGAGACTTAAGTCAACCAATTAATGTTCCTTTACTCGATGCCACTATTGTTGTGTTCTATGCCACTATTCCTTACTTGATTATTGTTGCAAAATGAAAATTGCAAGATTTGCAAAAGAAATCCATGAATATATCTCTCATCAATTGCATAAATTTTTAGTATGGAGATGTATGATATGCTTCTTCTGACAATAATTGTTCTTCTTTAACTTTCTAACTCAAGAAGGAAACAAAAATTTACTATGAAACATATTTATAGCAATAAATAAATGATTTGTGGCCAATATATATGATATATAAAAGAGGAAAGGGGGACATTACAAATTTGCAAAATACTCTTCATTATTTTTATTATTTATAGAAAAACCATAAACTTAGATTTTGTAACAGACAAATGATTTGTCAGCAATAATATATGTTAGTGACAAAACTCTTTTGCTAATTCAGGTAACTTCGTTGCTAATAACTTTTAGCTACAAAATTTATATCACTAATACTTTTAGCAATGATGATCAATACAGTATTGTCGTCGCTAATAACTTTTAGTAGCAGATAATCCTTCGTTAATCTCTTACTAAGTTCAATTTCTGATATTATAATAATTTAATATAAATTAAAATTTTAATATTATTTTAATATATAATTCTTAATATTGTAATTCTATAATTTTAATTTTATAAGTATTATTAATTCATTAAAAATTATTTAATTTATTATAATAAAAAACCTTAAACATTGAATCTTACTTCTATTGATTTATTTTTTTAATTGTTTTAAATATTTATAAATTTATAATTTTAAATTTAATAATAATAATAATAATAATAATAATAATAATAATGAACAAAAATATCCTTAACATAATTGCAAAATTATTTAACTTAATTGAATAAAAAAATTTGCAGATGTGAAATTATAATCTCATTCAATATGTTTTATTTGTTACAAATTTGTAACCATTTTTATATAAATATATAAGTATTTAAAGTTATAGCAAAGAATAAAATTAATATATAGTATATTAAATTAAAATTTGAATATTTTTGTTATATAGATGATAAAATAATCCTCAAAGTTAAGGGATAATGGATGAAATTAATCTTTCAAATCACCTTACTTGTTAAATTAAAAACATAAATCATACTTAAAACATAAATAATTTAAATAGAAAAAAATTTTTGGAGTGCTGGAAGCAAATTTAACTTCTGGAATTCTTGCATATATTTATGAGAAATATAATAAATAAATATAGCACTAATTTTTTATTTATTTATTTTTTTTATCTCTTTAACGATCTTTATAGTTTTCCAAGTGCCTTAATTCCACCTACTTGTTTCACACAAGAAAATCATAATTGTTAAATTTTAAATAATAGTGAAGTGTACATAAACAAATAATGGGTAAAAGGCCAGGCAATTGAAATCATTTAGAGATTCAATATTTTTATTATACATAAAATAATTGAAACACATATTTTTATGAGAAATATACTAAAAAATATAGCATTACATTTCTTATCTTTTGATTTTTATTGTAAGTTTGAATTTCATCTTTCTTAAAAAAGAATCATATTTAGAGAACAACGGATGAAACTTAATTTATATGTATAATGAAAAATAAAAAAATATCCAATTTATGCTTGAATTTCAAATTTTATTTTATAATTACAATAAAATTAAATTAGTTCATTCATTATTTAAACGAATTAAAAATACACTAATTATAATAAAAATATATTTAAATGAAATATAACTCAAGAGCTTCTAATAATTTATATTAGCATTACAAATGGTCATAGCTCAGTAAATAACTCTAAAACATGTAAAAAATTTGGAATATACCACATGTAATAAAAACAAACTCTTGCACCATCTCGAAAAAGTGCCATTTGACAAATTTTAATATTCCTTCTTCACGACTCAGCTTTATAATATATATACAAATAAATTATATAAATTTTTCATATATTTGTGTTTTAAATCTAAATTCAAAATGAACTAAGTCTAAAAAAAAAAAATTCAATTACAAAAGAATCATATTATGGATCTCTATATTAAAATTTTATGTAATTGATGGGAGATATATTCAGCGACATACAACCTCAGTAATTGTTTCCTCATCCACAGAACAAAATCTTTCTTTTGGTTCTAATGAGCTAGAACTAATAATACTAGACTTTCTGAGAGTGAATGCAGGTTGCTTAGGAGAAGGAAGACAAATTTCACTATTTAACATTAGAACAATAGCTGACATGGTCGGCCTTTCCATTGCATCTTCTTGCACGCATAAGAGCCCAATTTGGATGTATCTCAATACTTCAGGAGAACAAGAATCCTTTAGTGACGAATCAACTATCTCCCATGTTCTGTCTTCTCTCCATAAATGCCATATCTATAACATCTCATACATTACATGAACTCATAAACAAATTATTAAAATTCAGAAGATAATTAGGTACTAAAAGCATCTTCAAGGGCAAAATATTTTTATTCCCACAGAATTTTACATTGATTTTTATTGTGGTCATAAAAATTCAATTTGTCATAATTTGATCACTAGTTTTTATTTTTTTTTCCTTTTTTGGTTGCAACTAGTGCACTCTAATTTGATCGTGGTGATTTTGGTATGAATTTCGTTGAAAATCTAACATGATATACAAGTTAAGATATTATAATACTAAAAATGAGATCTAGATCAAAAATCAAATTGAAAAAGCAATACAAAAATAGCCCCAAATTGAATATCATGTCACATTTGCGGTGGGTTTCCCATTGAAATCAGGAAACTAATTGTAACAAAATCGAATTTCAGTGACTAAATTGCGACAAGTTCAAGTTTTATGACTACAAAGAAAATAAATGCAAAATTCAATGATGGTTACAATAATTTACCCATATTTTTTAACTTACTTTTCCTATCATGCTTGGGTAAAAATCCTCTCGACAAAAGCCATTGTTCTTTTTTCCTGTAATGATCTCTAATAATATGATCCAAAAACTAAAGACATCAGATTTCATTGAAAACTTTCCAAATACTCACATATTCTGGAGACATGTACCCACTGCATATGAAAAACACAAAAAAATAGTTATGATGCTCCGTTCAAATTACTTAATGTAAGAAAGAAAGGCATTCTTAGCAGTGCTTCTTTGTGTCCAGCTACTGGGTGTGTAGGTATACTTGCAATGTTCCAACTATTTTGTTTGTTTTTTCATGAGTTTGGTCGCCTTTGAAGATTCTAGCTAGGCCAAAATCTGAAATTTTTGGATTCATTTCTCCATCCAATAGAATATTGCTAGCTTTTAGATCTCTATGGATAATTCTCAACCTAGAATCTTGGTGAATATATAAGATTCCACGAGCAATCCCAACGATAATATCAAAGCGCTTTCTTCAATCCAAGAATGACCTTCTTGTTTCATCTAACAAAAGATTCCCATTTGAATCGGTTCAATTTATGCATTTTATGTCCATCAATCATATTATTGAAACAGATGGAATCAGACAACTTCTGGAATACAATGATAAATAAAGTTGGACATACACAGAACTTACCAAAAAGAAAGGAGTCCAAACTTTTGTTTGGCATGTATTCATAGACTAGCATAGGTTCCTCTCCCTGAATGCAAGACCCTATGAGTTTCACGATTCTAATGTTGAAGTTTTGCAATCAACAAAACTTCATTTTTAAATTCATCTATTCCTTGCCTGAATCTTTTGAAAGTCTTTTCACAAAGAACTTCCTTTCCATTAAACAATTTACCTGCATTCATATTTTGACATTTAGAACTCACAACAACAACTGGAGATGAAGATGAGCACACGTACATAGTTGAGACATTTGCACAGAAGTTACAAATATGTACCTTATAAACCACGCCAAAACCACCTTGCCCTAGTTTGTTAGCTGGAGAGAAAGCGTCACATTGCAAGTATGGTCTTTGAGATTGAAAAATGCAATCTCTGGATGACTCATGCTACCTTCGACTTGATTTTCCACTGAAGTTTCGTTGTAGTATGCGCGCCAATTGTATCAAGCCATCTTTTGTTCCATTTGTTCCTCACCGCCATCAAAAGATGAAACCAGAATGCTTAATGCTTACTCAAATAAGAGGTATGAATATACACATAAAGGCACAAAACATCATGCAAAATCTTGTTTCTTACCCCTTTTCTTCTTCTTCTTGAGCCATAAATATGCAAATAAGATGACGACAAACCAAGCTGAAACAACAGATACTACTAAAATCGCTAACATATCCTTCCTTTTAAGAAAACCATTTCATTTTTGGGCGATTTCAGCTGTGTGAGAAGGGAAAAGAATTTATTATTGTTCCATCAAAGTGGAAAAGAAATGCAAGTTAAAAGGCAAGGCATAATGATAGAACATAAGCACAGACAATTCATGCAGGGCAGATTATCCAATTTTTTCACCCGATTATACACATTAGTTTTGTTCAAAATTTGGCAAAGGCAAAAATACATTACCTAATTCAATTGCATCAACACGAACATAAATATCATATCCGTCTTCCCTATTATGTACAGTGTCCATTAATTTGCCATACCATGTCAAACAACACTCTCCTTCTCAAGAATATCTATGCTTGCATATGCAGAGCATGAACAATTCCTCACGCAATTCTTTTCACGGTCCCTTGGAGTCATATTCGTGCTCACCCAAACTGCTTCTGAAGTGTCGTGTACTTTAACATTTGCCACTTTCACAAATCCGTCTCCATGGCTACATAATGAGGTAGACTCTAGCCGCTCTGACACACCCTTTGATGCATCTTTTAGAATATTCCATTCCCTTGGGCACTTGGGTTCATACCCCGGTAAACAATCACATTCAAATCTTCGACTAAAAAAGTGAGGATCACATATTCCATAGGTACCACAACGCCCATATGGACCACACGGAGATTTTGGTACCGACCAGAATTCATTCCATTTGCCATCTTTTTCATGCCAAATTAGATTCTTAACTAGTCCTGAATAGTCCAACATTACCCTTAGGATAACAGAAGCATCAGAAACAGAGTAGGTCATATATGTCTCATTTTGATTGTTGACAAAACTAACATTGGATATATCTGTATAACGTTTCAAATCCCTATACTAAAAATTTATATAATTGATGAGAGAGATATTCAACGACATACAGCCTCAGTAATTGTCTCCTCATCCATAGAACAAAATCCTTCTTTTGGTTCTAATGAGCTAGAACTAATAATACTAGACTTTCTGAAAGTGAATGCAGGTTGCTTAGGAGAAGGGAGACTAATTTCGCTATTTAACATTAGAACGATAGCTGACATGGTCGGTCTTTCCATTACATCTTCTTGCACACATAAGAACCCAATTTGGATGCATCTCAATACTTCATCAGGAGAACAAGAATGCTTTAGTGATGAATCAACTATCTCCCATGCTCTTTCTTCTCTCCATAAATGCCATATCTATAACATCTCATCATTAGATGAACCCATAAACAAATGATTACAATTCGGAAGATAATTAGGTACTATAAGCAACTTCAACGGCAAGCTATTTTTATGCTCACTGAATTTTACATGGATTTTTAGATGAACCCATAAACAAATGATTACAATTCGGAAGATAATTAGGCATTATAAGCAACTTCAAGGGCAAACTATTTTTATGCTCACTGAATTTTACATGGATTTTTTTATTGTGGTCATAAAAATTCAACTTTTCATAATTCGATCACTAGTTTTATTTATTTGTTTATTTTCCAACTAGTGCACTCTAACTTAACAGTGGTGATTTTGGTAAGAATTTCATTGGAAATCTAACATGATATACAAGTCAAGATAAATACTAAAAATGAGGCTTGGATCAAAAATCAAATTGAAGAAGTCTTAAGAAACTAGCCCCAAATTGAATATCATGTCAGATTCTGGTGGGTTTCCCACTGAAGTCAAGAAACTAATTGCAACAAAATCAAATTTGAGTTACTAAATTGCAGCAAGTTCTAGTTTTATGACCACAAAGAAAATCAATGCAAAATTTAATGATGTTTAGAATAATTTACCCATATCTTTTTAACTTACTTTTCCTATCATGCTTGGGCAAGAATCCTCTAGACAAAAGCTATTATTCCTTTTCCCTGTAATGATCTCTAATAGTATGATGCCAAAACTAAAGACATCAGATTTCGTTGAAAACTTTCCAAATGCCACATATTCTGGAGACATGTAACCACTGCATATGAAAAACAGAAAAAAAAAATAGTTATAATGCTCCTTTCAAATTATTTAATGTAAGATAGAATGGTATTCTTAGCAGTGGTTCTGTGTGTCTAGTTGCTGGGTGTGTGGGTATACTTACAATGTTCCAACTATTCTGTTTGTCTTCTCATGAGTTTGGTTGCCTTTGAAGATTCTAGCTAGGCCAAAATCTGAAATTTTTGGATTCATTTCTTCATCCAATAAAATGTTGCTAGTTTTTAGATCTCTATGGATAATTCTCAACCTAGAATCTTGGTGAATATATAAGATTCCACGAGCAATCCCAACGATAATATCAAAGCGTTTTCTCCAATCCAAGGTTGACTTTCTTGTTTCACCTAACAAAAGATTTCCAATTGAATCAGTGCCAATTTATGCATTCTCTGTCCATCACTCATATTGTTGAACTAGATGGAATTAGACAACTTGTGGAATACAATGCTAAATAAAGTAGAATATACACAGGACTTACTGAAAAGAAAGGAGTCCAAGCTTTTGTTTGGCATGTATTCATAAACTAGCATCGGTTCCTCTCCCTGAATGCAGCATCCTATGAGTTTCACCAGATTTTGATGTTGAAGTTTTGCAATCAGTAAAATTTCATTTTTAAATTCGTCTATTCCTTGCCCTGAATCTTTTGAAAGTCTTTTCACAGCAACTTCCTTTCCATTAGACAATTTACCCTACAATCATGTTTTCACATTTAGAATCTCACAACAACTAGAGACGAAAACAAGCACATGTACACAGTTTTAGACATTTGCACATAAGTTATATATATGTACCTTATAAACCACGCCAAAACCACCATGGCCTAGTTTGTTAGCCGGAGAGAAACTGTTAGTTGCAGCAAGTATGGTGCTCAGATTGAAAAAAGCAATCTCTGAATGACTCATGCTACCTTCGACTTGATTTTCCACTGTGCCAATTGTATCAAGCCACCTTTTGTTCCATTTGTTCCTCACTGCCATCAAAAAGATGCAACCAGAATGCTTAATGCTTACGGAAATCAGAGGTATGAATATACATAGAAAGGCACAAAACATCATACAAAATCTTGTCTCTTACCCCATTTCTTCTTCTTCTTGAGCCACAAATATGTAAGTAAGATGATGACAAACCAAGCTGAAACAACAGATACTACAAAAATGGCTAAAATATACTTACTTTCAAGAAAACCAGTCCATTTTTGGGCGATTTCGGCTGTGTGAGTAGAGACAAAAATTTATTATTGTTCCATAAAAGTTGAAAAGAAAAGGAAGTTAAAAGGCAAGGTATAATGATAGAACATAAGCACAAACAATTCATGCAACGCTGATTATCCAATTTGTCACCTGATTATACACATTGGTTTTGTTCAAAATTTGTCGAAGGCAAAAATACATTACCTAATTCGACTGCATCAACACGAACATAAATATCATATTCCTCTACCCCATTGTGCAGAGTGTCCATCAATTTGCCATACCATGTCAAACAGCCAGTCTCCTTCCCCGCAATATCTAAGCTTGCATATGCAGAGCATGAACAATTCCTCATGCAATTCTTTTCACAGTCCCCTGGACTCATATTCGTGCTCACCCAAACTGCTGCTGAAGTGTCAGGTACTTTAACATTCGCCACTTTCACAAATCCGTCTCCATGGCCACATAATGAGGTAGACTCTAGCCGCTTCCTGACACAACCGCCTGATGCATCTTTTAGAATATTCCATTCCCTTGGGGACTTGGGTTCATACCCCGGTAAACAATCACATTCAAATCTTCGACTAGAAAAGTGAGGATCACATATTCCATAGGTACCACAACGCCCATATGGATCACACGGAGATTTTGGTACCGACCAGAATTCATTCCATTTGCCATCTTTTTCATGCCAAATTAGATTCTTAACTAGTCCTGAATAGTCCAACATTGCCCTTGCGATAACAGAAGCATCAGAAATAGAGTAGGTCATATATGTCTCATTTTGATTATTGACAGAACTAAAATTGAATGTATCTGCATAACTTTTCAAGGGCCAAGGAACGCCTCGCCAAATATATTTTATACCCCAGTAGATAAAGACCTGTGGTGATCCTTTTGGGTTCATCTGAAGTGAGAAGTTTCCAGTTCCGGGGTCATCTGCTGATCTCCAAGATATCAGGAACCGGCTCATGCCTGTCCTTCGGTCCAACCAAAATTTCATTCCTGGCAGCACAGTATCCGTAGGATGATCAAAGCTTTCCCACACAGTACTTTTACTTCCATCGTGGACCAAAATCAAATTTCCTGTATCCAAGAGCTGAGCTACACAAGTATCTGTAACCTCTGCTGAGACATTTGTAGACCATATAGGAACTTTCTGGTTATGGTAGCCATGGAGAACGAGATTTCCATATTGGTCAATTGATAGAACTCCCAAGGAACCATTGATTGGATCATCCCTATTTGCTACCCACACCACAGTTTGCTCTCGGACTTTATGGTACCAGATTCCAAGATATCTAAACCTGAAACTTCCGGGGCTAAAGAATCCCAATGCAAAATTATTTTCTCTAGAGATCAGAAAGTCACCATCATGAATGGTTTGGTTTATAGTTATGGTGTCTTTGGAAGAAGAAAATGCGAAATGGAGGACTAGAAGAGAAGAATGCAGGAACAACTTTGGAAAATCCATACTGGTTCTGTAATCTTCGTTGAAGTGAAACTTATGTGGGATGTGGTCATATTTTTAACCTAGAAAAGTCCGCAAGGAGCTAAGACTTTTGACGAGTAAACTGCGATTTTGTTGACAACTATATTTCTTGTCTTCTTCACTAATGAACATAGACAATAGCCTACTTTTGAACATTCTAGACTGAAGAAACAAGTGTGTCCATTGAACCAAATGCGCTAACGTGAAGGAAAGTTTGGAGATTTGTAGGTGCAGAAGTAGGAGGATTAATGAGCTTGCAAGCCAAAAACAACGGAGGAAGGGAATGGACGAGGTCCATGAAACCCTACAGCAGAATCCTTACTCGTGACATTTTATCGAATGTATGGACTGCGTTCCATGAAACCCAACGCAGCAAACGCAATGAGAGGAGCTTCCTCCCCTGTACGAACGCGAAATAGATGGAGGCACATCTATTTTAATGAAACTAATCTATGGGGGAATTTGCAAGGTTTTCAATGAAATTTTATGTCTTTAATGAGATCATATTATTAGAGATTGTTACAGAAAACAATAGCTCTTTATTATTATTATTATTTTTTTTTTAAGAGCATTCTTACCTAAGAATGATGGGAAAAGTATCTTAAAAGATATGGGTAAATTTTTGTAATCATCACTGAATTTTACATTGATTTTCTTTATGGTCATAAAATTAGTAGCAATTTATTTACTAAATTTTAATTTTGTTACATTTGAATTTTATTTATTTAGTAAAAAATAATTTATATATAAAAAATATTTTTTATAAAAAAATTTTTCACATAAATATTTTTTATTATTTAATTATAATATTCAATTAATGATATATATATATATATATATATATATATTTATATTTTAATAAAACTTTTAAAGTCCAAAAAATAAAAAATACTTTCTCTCTTAATATTTTTTTTATTAAAAAAATATTTTTTATCAATTTATTTTTTTAAATACTCCAAATATTAAAAATTATAAAAAAAATATTCTTAAAATAATATTTTGCATAAAAGAAACCGAGCATTAATTTCCTGATTTCAATAGGAAACCCACTTGAAAATTGACAACAATGTTGATTGAACTTTTCAGTTGAAATCAATTTCTAGTGGTAAATGATGACAAATACAATTTGAAAGAATTTTTTTTTAATTAATTCTGTTCACATGGGATTAGCTTGCTTTTCCTTTTCCTGGCCAATGTTATGTCATCAGCATTCAAATAGGTTTTATTTTTGAATTTTAGGTTGTATCAATCACAAAGAGAATAAATGAAAAGTCTTGTTGAGGAATTTCTTCTTCCATGAAAATATGTATCACCAATTCCACATAGAAAAATTTCAGCCATTGAAGATTATTGGAACAATATGGATTCTCACGAGTGTTTTTGCAGTCTTTTCCTCTAGTCATCCATAAAATAGCAATGAATTGGGTTTGTACGGATATTCAACTCGATCGAAACTTAATATAACAAATGGGATAGTGTTTAATTAGATTCAGATTTAAAGAATAATATCCGCAACGGAATTAAGTCAAATTTGAATTTTAAGTATTAGGTATTTATTACCCAAATTCATTTATATAAATATTTAATTAAATATAAAATATATATAACGCTCTGAATTTTTAAATAATTATTTTATGTGAAAATTGATTAATTTAACAGATCTAGGAAGGGCATTATGTAGTTGTTGTATTGTGGGCCTAAGGCCTTTTAGATTGAGAAGTGTTAGTTGAGTTATTTGTAGGTTGGGTAGGTCCTAGATACAAGAGAAATTTTGCTAAATTTTTAGCATAAATTAGGGTGTTTTTACCTCTTTAAATTCTTATTTTGAAATAGTACTGATAAAGTTATAATACAATTGTTTAGGTGATCAGAATCAACCATCTTCCTCCACCCAGCCGCCACAGTAGTCTCCAGTTGATCGGTGAGTAGATATTGATTTTATTTATAATTTCAATATTATTATACATATAAGTCATGTTCATGCATTCACTTATAATTATATATACATAGCTATTATAGGCACGCTTTATGTTGCATTATTAATTGATAAAATTGATGTAGGTATTGCCTTAAGATAATTTAGAGTTGTGTGCGTGTGTTGACATGTGTGAGGTGTGGTATTAGATATAGGTAAGACGAGCAGATCCGCTTAAACTTGTTTCGCTTGGGGCCTGATCCTTTTTATGATAAGTCGAAGTGAGTAAGGCTTTGAGTTACTATCATTGACCCTCACATTTGGATTATTAAGAAAAAGTCCGACTAGAGTTGATATCGCTAGTAGAGGTTGGAATTAAAAGAGCTGTGTGGGGATCAGCTCTTATATATATATATTTGATTGATATGACACACAAGTGTGTGAGTGCTTTAAATTATTTTTTGTGCAAATATTATTTAAACTTGGTTGAATATGTTGGTGTATGCCTCATTTCATCCTTAGAAATACATTAACCTAGATAGTTATTTTCAAAGTAAAAAAAAAAAAACTTTCTTTTTTAAAAGATAAAATTATTTTTCTTAAAAATAATTTAATTTTCTCTTCAAGGCTCTGTTTGTTTCACGGAAAATATTTTCTTAGAAAACATTCTCGTATTTTCTAATATTTGGGGCATTTGGGAAAATTAGTGAATAAAAAATATTTTCTTAATCAAAAGAAAAATTAAATTATTTTCAAAGAAAATGATTTCTATTTTTTTAAAAAAAGTAGTCAGTTTTTATTTTTTAAATTTTAATAATCTTATTAAAATATCAACGCACTTATACATATATGAAACATATCATTAATTTAAAATTGTAATCAAACAATAAAAATATTTTATGAAACAATAATTAAATATTCAATTTTTTTACTAATTATAAATATTGTATTTTTCATATACAAGTTCTTTTCTATCACAAACAAAATAAGTTGAACTAAAAATTTTTTTATTAATCTGAATATCTTAAATATATATATATATATATATATATATATATATATATATTTAAACCCATTTGAAAATTGACTTAATATAGGTGTCTTCAATGGATTAGAAGCCAATTCGAAAACAATGTTGATTGAGCAGTTCATTTGAAATCAATTTCTAGTGGCACATGATGAGACTACAATTTGAAAGAATTTTTTTTTTTAATTCCTTTCATATATGATTATAGCTTTTTTTTTTTTTTTTTCAACGTTATGTCATCATCATCATTAAATATTTTTTTTTTTTTTTTTTTTTTTTATTCCATCCATCTCGTTTTTAGTTAAAAAAAATTAAATATTCAATTTTTTTTTTTTTTAATTATCAATATTGTTTTTTGCTTATGCTTTGTTAAGAAAATCAAAAAAAAAAAAAAAAAAAAGTCTTGTTGAGGTCTTCTTCCTTGAAATTATGTATCAACAACTCCACGATTAAATATAAAATATATATATTTTTTATAATAATATTTATAAATTTTTTATTTTTTATTTTAAATAAAATAGAATTAAATATTTATGAAATTAAATTATTAATTTAAATATAAATTATTAATAAAAAATATTTCTTATGTAGAATATTAATTAAAATATATAAAATTAAATGATTTCGTGTGTTTTTCAAATAATAATAATAATTGATTATCATAAGAGTTAGAATAGTTAAGAATAAAATATAATTAAAATATATACAAAAAAGAAATTTAAAAAAATTAATATAGCTGATATTTAAATATTAAGAATACTACCCTTTTGATTTGGATTTGGATATCATAATTTTCGTATATACTCTATTCATTACCATCTTAGTCCTCCATTTCACATTTTCTCAACTTTCCCGACTTATATAGTTATAACACTCTGATCATTTAACTTTAAAATGTAACATAAACCCCATAAACTTTTAAATTTTGCACAGTAAAATTTCTCTGACTTTCAATTACTGATTTTTCAGTTAGAAACTGATGTGAATAGCTCCCGCATGGCACTTAGTTAACATTTCTCTCTCCTCTCTTATACAAAGTATAAAATTATTCTCTTTACACATAAAAAATGACTCAATTTACACATGGCTTGAGAGAGAAAAGAGAAATACTGACTAAGCTCCATGCTGGAATTGTCCAGGTTAGCGTCTAACTGAAAAACTAGTAATTGGAGGTTAGAGGGATTTTTATTGTGCAAAATTTGAAAGTTGATGAAGTTTTATGTTATATTTTTAAAATGAGGGACTGTAATATTACAACTAGATAAGTTCAGGGGCAATTGTCAAAATTTATCTTCCTCTAATCTCCAAAGAAAACAATTTTGCTTTAAGATTTTTATTGCTCTAGAAATTCCTGATATAGATATCTTGAAATCTGGTACCATAAGGTCTATCCATATTTCCACAGGAGACTTATCAATTAACCAAAATCAAAATGGTTAAATGTTTAATTTCAACCATAAATTTATTGGGGATATTCAATTTAGTCAATTTTTAACCTTTTGTCAAATTAACTCAAAAGTTCTAATTTAAGCCCTAATTAACCCAAAATTAAAATTTCTACACTAAATTTATGGATTTCTTGATTTAGATAAAAAATTTAGAAGTTTAATTTCTTAATTTTATGACTAAATATCTAGATTTCTTAATTTAGCCCCAAAATTAAGAAGTTAAATTTCATTTTTATGATTTTTGATTTAAATTGAATTAAAATTGAAACTTTTGTATTAATTTGGACTAAAAGTTAAAAATTGACTAAAATGAGCATCCCCAATAAGTACATAGATCAAATTAAGCATTAAGTTTTATAGAAATTTCATTCTCTATAGCAACCACAACCAGAAAGTTCCTACATGATTAAAAGCTTACCATCTTGAATAGGCTTGTTTATGGTCATGGCATCTCTGCAGGACGAAAGTGTGAAATGGAGGACTAAAAGAAAAGACTGCAGAAACAAAATTTGTCCTCAATTAATGCACTTTTTGCGTGGGGACTTGGAAATGTATATTTTCAATTAATGAATAACAAAATTCCACAACAAGACTATGACTTTTGAAAATTATAAAATTACATACAATGACTTGGTGGGTACGTGTAAACAAAGCAAAAGAAGAAAATATTTTCAGTTTTATTCTCTGACCACAGTGGAGACGTATGCAAGTTCACACTATGGATCCAAATTTCAAAAATGGAAGGGAAATTTACTATTTATTCCCTATGTTTTATCATTAATAACATTTGAGTCCTTACATTTTTAAAATTAAACTATTTAGTCTTTCAATTTTATTTTTATCAAAATTAGAGGTCCTTTCTAATTAAAAATAATTTACTGTTAACAATAAATAAAATAACAAATTTACCCTTATTAAATTAGGGTTAGTTTCTTAATTTTTCACTCTCTCTCCCTTTCTCTCCCCTCTTTTCCCTTTCCCTTTATCTTCCCTAAGGGTCTGTTTGGATGAGGTGAGGGAAGGGTAAATAATGGAAGGGTAAGAAAGGGTAAGGAAGGGGAAGGGGACGGGGAAGGGTAAGGAGAGTTACAATAAAAAAAATCTCATGTTTGGGAAGGAGTGAATTAATGGAAATGTACGGAGAGGTAATGTATATTCTTTATGTTTGGGAAGAGGTGAAGAAGAGGTAAAATTAAGGGGTGTAAAAATAGAAATATTCATAACTATGCTCTCTCCCTCCTTATCCCCCCTTACACCCCAATATGGAGTGTAAACAAAATTGATATTTGAGGGGTAAGGGAGGGTAAGGCTTACCCTTACTTACCCTTACTCCCCATTAACTCATCTCTTCCCAAACAAGGGTAAAATAATTAATTATCCCTCTTTACCTTTATTTACCCCTCCCTCACCCTCATCCAAATAGACCCTAAGACTTTGCTTAATGACTCGACAAATTCAGCTCCTGGTGGTTGCCTGGGTTGTTCCCCCTCTTGTCCTCTCCTTTCTATCTTCTCACCTGCTCACCCTCACTCCTCATTGTCGCTTCTAGGAAGCTACATTAGCCTCCGTTTCGTTATCAATCGCCATTGGTGAGGAGGAAGATCCATTGGTCACTAAGCATGGTAATGTATCATTATATATAGGAGCTGCAATTGAAGGAGGAGACAAATCTTACTTCCGTTTTTTCTTTTTGTTTCTCTTTATTAGGGCTTGGTTAGTTGTTGTTACAGTGCTAAGATTTATTAGTACTTGATTGGATCTTTTTTTTTTTAATTTAATGGTGTAGACTTCGGCTATGGCCAGAGAAGCTACCAATTTTTGGATCCTTGATTGTGTAGGAGAAAAGAAGGGAAAAGAAAAGAAATAAAATCTAATTTATATGGTGTTATTTGAATAAATTATCAGAATAGAAGAGAAATATAATTTATTCCTTAAATAAAATGAAGGAAGATACCCATTTCTCACCAATTTGGAGGGAAACATATGGAGAAATTGAATTTCTCCTCCTTTCTCCTCTTTTCTCTCCTTAATTTATTGTGTAAGAAATGAAATTGTTTTTCTTTTCTCTTCTCTCCATTTTCTTAATCCAAACAAAGGGTTAGAGACTTAAGTCAACCGATTGATGTTCCTTTACTCGATGCCACTACTGCTGCGTTCTATGCCACTATTCCGTTACTCTATTATTGTTGCAGACCAAAAATTGCAGGATTTGCATAAGAAATCCACGTATGTGGCTCCAAATTTTTTGATTGAAATTGAAATTATGTAACTTGTGGGCATGAATCAATGAATGCATCTCCTTGTTGTATGTAATTTATTTTGTCTCCTCAATTTTAATTTCAATCAACCTCAATTTCAATTTGTTGATTGAAATTGAAATTACTAACTTGTGAGCATGAGTTTGTGAACGTATCTCCAGTTGAATGTAATTTCTTTTGTCTCCTCAGTTTTAATTTGTTAATTGAAATTGAAATTACTAACTTGGGGGCATCAATATGCGAAACTCTACTTTTGCTAATACATTTGGATCAAATGTAAATTAGTGAAATTATAATAATTTTATTGAAAATTTTATATTTTTTAATTTGATGTGGGACAGAACTGGGAGAGATTAGAGATTGAACTAGGGGAAGGGAGAAATAGCAATAGGGGAAAGAGAGAAAAATGTAGAGAGAGAACTAATGAGTAGAGATGGCAACGGATAGAGTACTCGTAAAAATTACCCTAACCGAACTCGAACCCGATTAATATTATTAAAACTTGAACCCATCCTAAACCTGATTATCATTACCCAAAAAATAACCAAATCCATTCAAATTTATATATTTTAATTAATAATTTGCATAAAAAATATTTTTTATTAATAATTTATATTTTAAAAGTTTAATAATTCCATAAAATATTTAAATTCTATTTTATTTATTATAAAATTTACAAATATTATTATAAAAAACATATATTTTATATTTAATTAAGTGTGTGTGTGTCTGTATGTGTGTGTGTATATATATAAATGGATTCGGATAACATATAAAATCCGAGCCTATCCCAAACTCGATTATTAACTACCCAAACCTATCCTATTAGAGTTCAGCAGGATCAGGTACTCGCAAAACCTGACCTATTACCATCTCTACTAGTGAGAGGAGAGAGAGAGAGAGAGAGAGAGAGAGAGAGAGAGGGAGAAAGAACAAATAAAGGAAAGATAAGAGAAATAACTGGAAGAGAGGGAAATCACATTGTAGAAAGCGTAATTTAGTTATTTAAAAGTTTTCTCTCCTTTTGCCATTGAAGTCAGTGAGATCAACAACAAATTAAGTTTAGATTCGACAGAGGGACTTCTAATTTTGACCAAAGAAAAACTAAGATACTAAATACTCTTTCCATCTACTTTTAATTGTTTTTTTTTAAAGTTATTTTGTCTAAAATTATCTACTATTCTGAGAAGATTAAGGAGCGTTAATTATTTTTTTTTTTCAATTTTACCTTTATCTATACTAAGCACAATAGTTATTTCTACAATTTCCTAAAACTAAAAGCCATCTTATCACATCCCTCTTAATTTGAGATAAAGAGTAATTTATTAAATTAATGAGTATTTTATTATAATTTAAGTGATTTAATTGAATTCTTATCAATATGCAAAAACTTTAAAATGACATATAAAAATGGATAGGGATAGCATTTTAATTGTTCGAATTATAAAGACCCAAGTGTTATTGATAGAAAAACCTAGGGACTACATGGTAAATTTCTTAAAATAAAACCCTTTTTACTACTAATAAAAGAAAGAAATAAGATTGAACATTAAAAAAAAAAAAATTCCCACTTGGACAAGATTAATTTAAAAAATAATTTTCTTTAAAATTTTGTTGTCATATACATACCACTAGAAATTGATTTCAATTTAACCATTCAATCAATATAGAAAAACATTATTGTTTAAACTCAATCCATCATAAAATTTAGACACAAAATATATAATGACATATAATTATTTTATATATGAATTAGTCAAAACATTGGCATTGTGTAAGACTTTTATAGTAAGTACCAAAATTTTTTAAGAACGTACTTAAAATATATACAATTCAAATTAAAAAAAAAAATTGAGTGCTGCAAGAAAGTCAATATATGATTACATTTTTCATAGAAGAAAATAATAATTGTCAAATTCTAAATAATATGAAGAACACGCCAAGCAATTGAAATGATTTAGAGATACTATTACTTTAATATACATCTAATGCTTGAATTTCGAAAGTCATTTTATATTTACAATAAAATTAAAATAATTCATTCATTATTTAAATGAATTAAAAATGGACTCATCTAATATATAAACAAATATGAATGCTAAGCTTTTAAAAATGCTTACAAAAATAAGCCATTTGGTCTTCTTAAAAAATTAATATATAGCATTTTAAAGCATTAATTAATACAATTTAAAAAGTAATAAAAAAAAATCTACTAATCAACTTATTTCAAATTTTAAAGAATAATCAATAGTTAATTTGATAGTCATATAATTTGAATTTCTTAAAAATGTTGTAATTTCAAATTTTAATTAAATTTTAAAAGATAATTAATAGTTAATTTGATAGGCATATAATTTGAATTTTTTAGCAATATTATAATTCCATTAATTTTATTTGTTTCACAAACTCTAAAAGTTTATTACCATCATCCACTTGCTTATGTGTCATACTCATCCCTAACCTATAGAGACGGATGTAACCGGATAAGCGTGAGTTTCTGTAATGCCCTGAATTTATAGACTGCATTCAATATATTTTAATAATAAATTAAAATATTGAATATGGTATGTAAATTTTAATAAATGAGGGTTAAATTAAAAGTTTGTAAAAGACACTTTTGGACTTTGTTGCAAAGTTTTGAGGGAAAATTTAAAATTTTTCTACTTAGTATTTAATTGAGTTTAATTAAAGTCATTAAGTGTGATTAATTAAATTAATTAATCATCAATTAAATGAGTGAAAATGAGACAAATAGCAAAGTGACACATGGCAAGAGGGGATAAATATCTTAGGGTCTTCTTCTTCCAAGCGACCAGTAGAACTACTTCTCTCTCCTTTCCTCCATTTTCTTTCATCCAAACTTATATACAAACCTAATTCATGAATCTAAGATGCTATTTTGTGATAGAATTGAAGGAACTGAAGAACAAGCCATGAAATCAAAGTGAAAGTGAAGAAAGAATTCAAGATTGGTGAGCTGAATTCAAGTGGGAAGAATATAAAATTTCAAAGGGGAAAATAGCTAGATTGAACTTCAAATTCAAGGTAAGAATACAAATCTCTTCTTAAGTCTTGTACCTATTGAATTTGAGTTAAGATGGGAATTTTGGTGGAAATGATGAAGGAAAGTGAAGATTGAGTGAGCTAAAGGTAGAACTCTTAGTGTGGTTGACCAAGATCCATACACTGAATTAGACTTGGAATTTTTGATGAAAAGTGGTTGCAATTGGGAGTTATTTGCTGGAACTAAGTTGAGGTAAGTATTTGTCTAAGCTTGTTATAAAAATTGTTACTTTATGAATCATTGTATGGTGATTGTCAGGATTAGTGAATCTAGTGAGCAGTTTATACTAATTTGGCTATAAATTGAGTTATAGAGCTCCAATTGAGATGAAATTTGAACCAAAATTTTCTTAAGATATAGACCTATAAATTCTATGTTTTGACCTGGACTTAATTTTAAGGGTAAAGTGGTTGAAATTTTAGTATAAATTGCTATTGCAAATATGAAATTTTCTGGAATTCAGCAATTCAGCCCTGTGACCTTTGTGTAGTAAACAGAGCATATCTCCCTCTATATATCTCTAATTGAGGTGCTACAAGATGCTTTGGAACTTAAGACACAGGCCTAAAATTTTACTTTAGAGACCCTGTATAAATTCTGGCTGTAAAGTGCTTGAATATTGAGTGCAAACTTGAATTGAAAATTTGGAAACCTAAAATTTCCAGGAAAATGCATTCGGGAACAGTAGTTGGTAATTTAGCTATAACTCATGATGTAGGCTTCCAAATTAAGTGATTATTGAATTGTTGAAAACTTAAAACATGTAGGAAGATGTTTTATGAAGACTACTTTAATTGAATCTGTCTTTAGAATGGTCAAGTTAACTTATCAATAGGAACTATGAATTTTGTTTGTAACCAGAACTGGTTATGTGAAAACTAGATAGTATGTAGAAATTGGAGCATAACTTGAGATCTAGAACTTGGAATGGGGTGATTCCTAATTCAAATGAAAGTTAAGACCCTAAGCTATAAATTGTATGAAGACCATAAGAGCTAATTCTATCTTTAGAGTACCCAAGGAGTTGATAGAAAATAGGGTACCAAATAGGTGTTTCCCTAAATTGGCAATCTGCCTTCTTGAATAGTTTGTACATAAAGGGGTATAAATGAATTTCTACATGTCTAAATTAGATCAAATTAATTTTTAATGAAAGTTAAGACATAAATTGACATATTTTATGAAGGGAACTAGTCTTGAAAATGTCTTTCTCTAGGTATTATGATTGCAAAATGAGTTTGAAAATCTGCCTTATGGGGAATTAACATGATTGATACTAAATGCTATGTGCAAATGGTTATGTCCTTATTTTGAATATGAAGTTGATTATATGATGATGCCAATTGGTGTTAGAATGATGAATGTCAATCCTTCCTTATTATGAATATGTAAACAAGTATATAATAATGACAAATGATGTGAACATGATGAGTGTCAATCCTTTATGGATGTAAGAATGTTTGAATTATCTAATATCATGTTATAAGACTATTGAGGCCTAAGATTCTACCTGAATTAAAGATAGAAACCGAAAAGTTTGGCATGCCAAATAGGGGGATAAGCTAGCAGATCTGCAAACTGAAATGAATCAATATATATGAGCATATAAAGACAGCATCTGGAAGACGATGTCGCAATATACGTATTGATTCTTAAAAAAAAAGGCACATAAGACGACACCTGAAAGAAAGTGTTGCTGTGGTGAAAAGGGCATGTAAGACAACATCCGAAAGAAGATGTTGCAGTGGAAAAGAGAAAATGTAAGACGACATCTGAAAGAAGGTGTCGCATTAAAATCTCAATACCCTGAATAAGGAAAGTTATACCAAGGAGGAATATGAATTAAAATGAATTAAAAATGGACTCATCTAATATATAAACAAATATGAATGCTAAGCTTTTAAAAATGCTTACAAAAATAAGCCATTTGGTCTTCTTAAAAAATTAATATATAGCATTTTAAAGCATTAATTAATGCAATTTAAAAAGTAATAAAAATAATCTACTAATCAACTTATTTCAAATTTTAAAGAATAATTAATAGTTAATTTGATAGGCATATAATTTGGATTTCTTAAAAATATTGTAATTTCAAATTTTAATTAAATTTTAAAGGATAATCAATTGGTAAATTGATAGGCATATAATTTGAATTTTTTTAGCAATATTATAATTCCCTTAATTTTACTTGTTTCACAAACTCTAAAAAGCTTATTACCATCATCCACTTTATGTGTTCTAATTTTTCTCAAATGTTTGTCAGAAAAAGAGAGAGACACTTTGATGCTTCAGGAGTAGAAAGATTGTTTAGATATAGTACACTCAAAAATTGGCAATGAAGATTCGTAATCAAATGTATGATTCCGTTCCATAAGTTTTTTTAATTATTTTTTTTATTTTTTATACTGAACATAATGTACAAGAGTTGATCTTTTTTGTGTAAAAAGAGTGAAAAATTAATTGTTTAATATGAACATATAAGTGTTTCAATTTGTATATTATTTCAACGAAAGATTTGCGTTTAATAGAATTGAAATTTTCATATTAGTTATTGGACCGAAATATATAAACCGAAATATACAAAAAGTTAAAGACTAAAAAACTATTAATCAAATTTTGACAGTTGTATCCGCTATTAATTAATTAATATTTGCATATTTAAAAAATTTATTTAAAAATATCAAATATTTAGAATTTAAAAAATATAAAATATTTGAAATTTTATTTTAAAAATGAAATTTGTTTTATAAGATAATACCTAATTGAGTTTGAGATTTCATTTTAAATTATCTTTTTTAATTATAAACATATGTTTCTGAATGTCACACCCTACCGAGGGTAAGGCATAATATGATCCCGTAGTATACCTAATGAATTATCGAACTTCACCTACCAATAACCCATTAAATATACTATAAGTGATTTTAAACCAATTTTCATCCATTTTAAAATAGTAGGTAATTTTGAATAATTGTTAAAAACCTTTAATTGAAATTTATGTTATGAATTCAAATTTTGATTAATTTGAGATTTGGAAAATTTTACAGAAATTTCGGTAGAATGCCGTTTATAAATTGAGAAAACATTTCTTTAAAACCTGTTAAAATACTTCCATTGTGCATATAATACCCACAACTCCATTTATGGTCAACACAATCGAAGTCAATCAAAACAAATTAAAGCAATTTTAATAGCATTGAGTGTAGATCATTTCACATAATAAAATCTCAATTCAAGAAAAAGAGAATAAAATAATATTATTACAATTTTGATTGCATAACTGCTCAACTAGTTCTATAGATACATATATACAAATATTTTACATCAAAAAGAAATGTACAAGGGTATAAATATTATACTCGTAAAAGATCCCAAAATATGTTTCATGCAGCTATAGCAGCTCACTCTGCTGTTTTATCCTTCTCTCTATCTGCGACAGCAAGAAAAAGCTATCGCTGAATAAATTTTACTCAATGGTGCACAATAATAAATTTAAAAGTCATAAAAAAAATATAATCATTCATTAATAATAGAAATTTAAAAATTTTCACAACCATAGTTTTCAAGTTGAAGTCAAGATTTTTCACAATAATTTATCAAAACAAATGATAAACAATAGTGTTACCAATAAATACACAACTTAGGTCATGACACAAAATTTCACGATCAATGCCGTGTTGTACACCATGACAAAGCAATCTATAACCTTACTAACTGAAATTAATGAGGGAGGTGGCTAGCTAGCTATATGAGTAATCATTCAATCTCAACCTCAAACTGATAAGCCAGAGAGGGAAGAATAAAATCAATATCAACTCCATAGATGGAGGAGGAACACAATAGATTTGCCATGCCAAGTGTGAATTTAAAATCCAATACAAACCATTTTATTCAAATATTTCATACAGTTCATAAATCATATTTTATTCCAATTTTTCATTTATAGAGTGGGCAACACACTATTTTTCAAATAACATTTTCAAAGCCAAAATAATCACAATTTATTCATAACATTTATTCAAATGAATTTTCAAGTAGAAAACAAAGAATTAAAATTATTGTGCACAAACCTCTTATGTTTGCCTTGACTTAGTCCCCTCTTCCTCCTTCCTTGGAGGGTTCCTTTTCAACTGAAATACATAAGTTGAAAGTGTTTCAATACCCATTCAAATCACTTCTACTAATAAATCCAACAACGAATTTTTGCCTACTTAATTTTTACACATAATTTCTCCTAAGGGCTGAGTTCTTTACATTTGGTGTATTTGTTGTTAATATTTACTTAGCTATTCATGTAAAATGTTGACTTTTTTATAATTAATAGGTATACCATTTCTAAACACATGGTCATACCACATTTTGAGTCACAAATTTGTTGGCATTGGTTGCCAATTGCAATTCAAAACCTATTAGAATTAATCCCAAAATTTCAGATTTGGTCATCAATATTTACTGTTCCATTGGACTAATCTACAGTGGAAATTTGACTAAACTTTCCTCATTAAAGTTGTTCCTTAATATATCTAGTTTAATTCTCTTTTTGAATCACTTCATTTAGAGTTTTGTAGCTCAAGTTATGGTATTTTTATCATAATTGGCCTGATTGGTCATTTCCAGATTTTCTGGGCAAATTAGATTTCTGGCAGTTTTGGTGAGCTAACTTTGGTTAGCAATTTGAATATGTTATGGTCAGAATTTGAGTTTGTGTTCTTCCTGAAAGTTGTTCTACTATATCTAAGATTTCCAATGGTTTAAAAAGCACGTCATTTGGACCTCTCTACACAAAGTTATGACTATTTGAACATATACTATTCATTTAGTCAATTCTACCCAAAATCAGGGCACCAATTCCGGATTCAACCAAATTTTAGACCAACTTATAGTCAATTTTTAGGCAAGGTTTCTTTATAACAAATGTAGCATTATGACCCTAGTTTTTATCTCCAATTGGCCTCACACCAATTAGAGTCATACAATTCAACTTATAACCTCTTAAATGGACAAAGGTCAGGCTGTCCAGAATTCAGCCATTCCACATTCACAACTCATTTCAATTTCATTCATCAAATTGCACTTATAAGCACCCTAAATGACCATAATTGAGCATCACAAATACCAAGTGGTCGAAAATCCTCAAAACCCTAATTTCCACCTAAAACCCTAATTCTTGTCTTCTCAATTTCATGCCACTCACACAAATTCTAATACATATATCATGTAATTATCATTATCTAAGCTTAGTTTCACATTCAATTTCATCAAAACACAACAAACCCTAACCTATTCAAAGTTGGCTAAAATTCCTACACCCTTATTCATGCATAATTTTTCACTTTTCCAAGAAATTCTCACTTGTTCAACATTAGTTCTATAAGTATAAACCAATTTAAGCTAAAAGAGAGACTTACCTCAACTTGATCAATGTCAAGTCTTCTAAGCTCCTTAATTTTCCTAGCTACTTTGGCTCCTAATCTTCTAATCAAGACCCAAAAGCAAGTTTTAATTAAGGGAGCTATGAAATTTGCGGCTAAATTTAGGGTTATAAAAGCTCAAAGTTGTCTTCAATGGTGGAAAGAAAAGGAAAAAAGAGAGAGAGAAGAGAGAGAGGGACGGCACATGAAGAAGAAAGTGATTTTTCATCTTTTTTTTTTTTAATTGGTCTCTTATGTTAACAATTATCCCATTATTTCAAAAATTTAAATTATAAGTTTTTATTATGTCATGCTTAGTTAGGGATGATGTCATAATTCACTTTATTTAAATTTCTTTTCTTTTTCTTCATTCTTTCCTTCCATACGCCTCTTTAATTTAAATCTATTTTTCATAATTTTAATTTCCTATATTTTAATGGACATTTAGACCAAGAGTCACCTCTAAGGGTGAATTGACCATATTGCCCCTTATTAGTCTGATCAATTTTTCTAGTAATACTGAGTTACTTCCTGAACTCTGATTCAATTATTTGAGCTTGTTCTATATTCTTTTCTGTAGTTTTCACATTACCATTAGCTTTCACAATTATCCTTAGGCCTGGGGTGTCACAGGGTCCCACACGAATTTAGGGTAGCAATTGAGATTGCAGTCACTTCCCGGTTCAGTCACCCATTGCTGGGACCTCGGCTCATTTAACTGATTATGCTTTATTTTTCTTATCTCTATTTCACCTTCATATAATTTCTATTAATTTTTATTTATGACTTTTCTAGATGGCATAAATATAGTTCTAAACATCCTGACTGTCCGAACGGACACTAGTCACCGGAACAGTAGAATGCATAGACTACTTAGTATGAGGGTGTTACAATTCTCCCCCCCCTTAAATAAATTCCGTCCTGAAATTTTACTTGGTTTTAATCTCTGAATAGCTGCGGATGTTGTCTTCTCATATCCTCCTCGTGCTCCCAAGTAGCTTCCTGGCCTGAATGATGGTTTCACAGTAGTTTCACTAGAGGTATCTGTTTGTTCCTCAGCTACTTCACCTCATGTGCCAGAATTTCTATGGGCTCTTCCTCATAAGTGAGGTCTGGATTCACTTCAATTTTTTCTACTGGTAGAACATGAGAGGGGTCTGATCTGTACCTCCTCAACATAGAAACATGGAAGACATTGTGTATCCTTTCTAGCTCTGGAGGTAGTGCCAATCTATATGCCAAAGGACCTACTCTTTCCAGAACCTCATATGGCCCAATAAAGCGAGGACTCAGTTTCCCCTTTCTGCCAAACCTCATAATTTTCTTCCAAGGAGAAACCTTGAGGAATACCTTGTCACCCACTGCATACTCAATATCTCTTCTTTTCAAATCAATATAGGACTTCTAACGGTCTAATGTAGCCTTGAGTCTATCTCTGATAAGCTTAATCTTCTCCTTTTTCTGTTGAACAATTTCTGGGCCAATCAGTTTTCTTTCACCCACTTCATCCCAACACAAAGGAGTTCTACACTTCCTACCATACAAAGCTTCACATGGAGGCATCCCAATGCTTGATTGATAACTATTATTGTAAGCAAATTCAATCAAAGGCAAGTGTGTATCCCAACTACCTTCAAATTCAATCACACAAGCCCGTAGCATATCCTCTAAGATTTAAATTACCCTCTCAGACTGGCTATCTGTCTGTGGATGGAATGCAGTACTAAAGTTCAATCTAGTTCCCAGGGCTTTTTGCAGAGTACCCTAGAATCTAGAAGTGAACCTTGGATCTTTGTCTGACACAATCGATACTGGCACTCCATGAAGTCTCACAATCTCATCAATGTACAGTTTAACCAATCTGTCCAGGCTATAATCTATCTTCACTAGCAAAAAGTGAGTAGACTTGATCAATCTATCCACAATGACCTATACTGCATCATGGTTCTTCTGTGTTTTAGGAAGTTCTATAACAAAATCCATCGTGATTCGTTCCCATTTCCACTTGGGAATTGGCAATGGCTGTAACAAACCAGCTGGCACTTGGTGTTCGGCCTTCACTTGCTGACAAGTCAGGCATTTGGATACATACTCAACTATATCTCTCTTCATATTCATCCACCAATAGTGCTCTTTGACCGATCTATACATTTTAGTCCCACCAGGGTACATAGCAAAAGGAGAGTCATGTGCTTCCTTCATAACGATTTGTCTCAATTTCGTATCATTTGGGATGCACACTCTGCCCTGGTGTAACAATAAGCCATCATCATTCACTAAAAATCTAGGTTTTTTGCCATCCCTTGCTTCTTCCATCAATTTCACATACTTTTAATCATTCAGTGCTGCCGTTTTTATCTGATCTATTAGCAATGGCTTTACTTGCCAAGTAGTTATCATCTGTCCCTTATCATCAATCTCCAAATTAGCATGCAGTGCCCTCAACTTGAGTACCATGGACAAAGGAGAAATCCTTAAACTAGCCACAGTCTTGTGACTTAAGGCATCAACTACTACATTTGCTTTCCCTGGCTGATAATCCATTAAGCAATCATAGTCTTTAATTAGTTCCAACCATCTCCTCTGCCTCAAATTCAACTCTTTTTGTGTGCTCAAATACTTCAAGCTCTTGTGATCTATGTAGATATAACATTTCTCCCTATACAAATAGTGTCTCCAGATCTTCAGAGCAAATACAATGGCAGCAAGCTCCAAGTCATGTGTAGGATAGTTTCTCTCATGGGTTTTCAGCTAATGAGATGCATAAGTAATGACATTTTGGTCTTGCATCAGTACACAGCCTGGTCCATTGTGTGAAGCATCACTGTAAATGGTATATTCTTTACCAGGTGTAGGTAAAGTTAAGACTGGAGCTTAGTTAAACATTTTTTCAACTCATTAAAGCTCTGCTGGCATTTATCAGTCCACTGAAATTTTACATCATTCCGAAGCAGATTGGTCAGTGGAGATGCTAACATGGAGAATCCCTTTATAAAACGGCGGTAGTAACCAGCTAAACCCAGAAAACTATGAACTTCTGTAACATTTCTGGGTGGTTTCTAATTAAGGATAGCTTCTACCTTACTGGGGTCTACCTTAATGCCTTCAGCTGATACAATATGCCCCAAGAAAGCAATTTCTCTCAGCCAAAATTCACACTTCGATAACTTAGCATACAGCTGTTCTCCCTTAGGATCTGTAGCATAATCCTCAGGTGCCAATCATGCTCCTCTGCACTTTTCGAATACATCAAAATGTCATCGATGAATACTACAATAAACTGATCTAAATATGGCCTAAAGATAGTGTTCATCAGGTCCATAAAAGCAGCTGGAGCATTAGTTAACCCGAATGGCATAATTAGAAACTCATAGTGGCCATATCGAGTTCTAAAAGAAGTTTTAGGAATGCTCTGCTCTTGCACCTTCAACTGATAATAACTCGATCTCAAGTCAATTTTTGAGAATACAGCTGTACCCTTCAACTGATCAAGCAGATCATTTATGCGAGGCGGATATCTATTCGTTATAGTCACCTTATTCAAGCTGCATAATCGATACACAGATAGAGAGTATCATCTTTCTTTTTAACAAACAACACTGGTGCTCCCCAAGGTGACACACTAGGGCAGATGAAGACCTTGTCAAGCAATTATTGCAACTGCACCTTCAACTCTTTTAACTCAGCAGGTGCCATTCTATAAGGTGTAATAGAGATTGGGTCCACACCATGCATAACCTCTATTTCAAAGTGCACTTCTCTTTCCGGAGGTAACCCTGGTAATTCTTCAGGAAACATGTAACACCCTCCCTGTAGCAACTCCGTACATTCTACTGTTCCGGTGACCAGTGTCGGTCCGGACAGCTAGAACGTCCGGAAAAATATTTAAACTAAAGTGAGGAACTATAATTAACTCAAATATTAATAAGAAAAATTTAGAAAAAATTTTTGAAATAAAATACAACCAAGTTAAATGAGCCGGTGCCCAAGTGGTGGGTAACCTAGTGAGAAGTTGCGGTTCTTGCAACTAGGAGCCCTAGACCCAGGGAAAAATTATAAAATAATTTTTAGGACTCCAGAGAAGGGTCATTGAGGTTCCTATGGCATTAGAATGCCAAGAAAATATTTAGAAAAATTTTTCAATCAGTACAGACAATTTTGACCCGTTAAGCCAAACGGAGGGCATTTTGGTCATTTCGCCTTCAGAGGCGATTTTTGGCCGACTTGTCCAGTTGAGTAAATAATTATTATGACATAAAATATGAATTAATGTTGATGAAAAATTAATTTAAAGTTAGTAGAAAAGAAAAGAAAAGAAAATACAATATAATGCAAATTATGACATCATTATGATGTCATTTAAAAGTTTCCACCAATTACATTTAAACAACCACTTAATTAACTAATAAAAAGAGATAATTGAGACAAAAGAAATCAAAACACCATCTGCCTTCTTCTTCCTCAAACCAGCCGAATTCATGCCCTTGACCCAAACCTCCATTAACACTTCAACAAGCTTCACACTCCACTAAGTTTCACCATAAACCCACTTAAGCACTTCACAAAAACTCTTCCTTGCATCTTAAACTCTCTCTAATCAGCAAAAAGAAGAAGAAAAAGAAAGTTTTTACAAGCTTGGGAGTTAGCTCCAACAAGGTTAGTGCCATTTTTCTCCTTCTTCCTTTGGATATTCATGTTAAAACATTAAGTTAGGCTAGGAAATTGTGGAATTGAAGAAAATTAAAGATGCTAGGGTAAATGGAGAATTTCGGCAGCCTATTGGGGGTGATGATTTTGATTGTTTTGATGGGCTTAGAGTGGACTAGAGATGGTGTTTAAAGTGTGTGTGTATATATATATATATATATATATATATATATATATATATATATATATAATGAATTAGTGTGTTTAACTAAGGTGTGTGGTGTGAATTGACATGGGGAATTAGGGTTTTGGAGAGAAACTTGGACTTTGCTTATGTAATGGTGAATGAACATTTTAATGGTCAATTAGTGACCATTTGAGGTAAGTTGACCATAACTTTGAGTGAATTATAGCATTACAAACTGATTTGGTATGCTGCCTAATGAAACCAGCAGGGTGGCTGTGAGTCCAGCCTGTTTGGACAGCCATAACTTGGGCTGTGTAGGTTCAATTGGTGTTTGGCCAATTGGAAATGAAACTAGACACATAATGGCACAATTTTGGTGAAGAAACCATGCCCAAAAGACCAAAGCAAGTGGACCAAAAACTTGCCTCAATCCGGATGTCCTGCAACCAGATTCTGCAGAATGACCAAATGAACAGTGATTGTTCATTTGGCCATAACTCATTGTAGAATGGCCCAATTGACCTGAAATTTTTACAGCAACAAATTAAGATATAGACCAACAACTTTCATGAAGAAACTTACCCCAAAGTATGACCAGAACCTATCCAACAAGGCAGTTGCAGTCACTGTTCACTACACTGTAGATATGGTCAGTTCTGAAATTTTTCAATCCGGCCAGTTGTGGTTTTTGGACCATAACTTGAGCTAAAAAACTCCAAATGGAGTGATTCAAAAAAAGAAATTCAACTAGACAAAATAAGGAACAACTTTCATGTTTATCATTTTCTCAAATTCCCACTGCAACAGTAACTAATGGAACAGTAAAGTTAGGGTATAAAAACTGAAAATTCTGCTCCATTAGTTTTAAGCTTAGAAATGGTATTGGTGATTAATGCCAACAAGTTGTGAATGCAAAATGTAGTATGTTGGGAGTGTTAAAACCAATGTACCTATTTTCTATGCAAAAGTCAACATTTTTGTTGACTAATGAAGTGAATAGTAACACCAAAGCTTGAAATTCAAAAATTACAAAATTCAAAAGTATCAAATGCCCTAGTATACCTAACAAGATTGGTTTGGATAGTTTGGCATGCCAATAGGGTTCAGTTAGCGATCGCACATGGCATTATGCCATTCTGTGATTTCATGGCTTTTAGCCATTCTGACATTATGTTGATACTTGGCCTTGTGCCTAATGTTATTACAGCTTATTAGCTGTTCTGTTGCACACCGGGAGACACATATGTGACCGATGGTGTGATGGCCCGAGGTACTTAATACCCAGTGCCAGTTTACCCGTTTATCCAGTCCATTCATCCAGTATAGGTTACTTGGGAAACCAAAAATGAAAGTGGATAATTTAACGAAATAATGAATATAACAAGTACAAAACAAGTAAGACATTGATACATTCAATGCATATTTATTTTCTGTTATTTCCTTTTATTTTATTATTGGCACCACTAAGCATTATTGCTTAGCGCGTTGCTTTTGCCACGCGTAGGTTCTGGAGATACTGACCGAGAGCCCAGTAGACCACAGACTGGGTGAGACCTTCTGCAGCTCTGCATAGTGTCCGTGTCACCTCACCATCTACAGTGCATTGGTAGGACACTAGGTTTCATTTTGGTATTTTATAACTAACTTTTATTTTCCTTTGTGTAAATGAAACTTATGTAATGTATTTTGATGTTCATGTAAATAATGAAAATAGTGGTTATGAATAGAAAATTTTGAGTTTTTATTTATTGCTTATGTATGAATACCATGAGAAATGAATGTTTGAGTAATGGAAAGGTTGTTGGAAAATAATTGAGACATTGTTGATGATTATTGGAGTTTGAGAGTGATTGGATATGAATATTGGAAGTGTTTTTCACAGGTTCCGAAGAACTGTTTTCTCCATTTTTAGCCGGTACTCTGCCGGATTTTCTATAAAATTTTCGAAACCTCAAATAAATTATAATTTCAATAAATGACTTAAATAAATTATATTTCACAAGTTATATTCAAAACTATAATAAAAATTAATTACGATAAAATAGAGTGTTCCGGTACTTCGTGTGACATAACTTACTCGGATATACTGTAGACGGGTAAGGGGTGTCACAAAACACGTCCAAAAAATCACATACAGTAGGAATGTCCCTCAATGCTGGACTCCCTACTTGGGTGTCTATCATGTGGGCCAAATATACTTCACACCCCTTTCTAATCATCCTTCTAGCAAGTGTAGCTAAAATGAGATTTAATGGCAATAACTGTCTCTCCCCATGTATTACCACATCACCATACTAAGGGAGACCAAAAATGACTATCTTCAAACTACAGTCAATCATGGCATGATGCCTGGCTAACCAATCCATGCCCAAGATGATGTCATAATCTCTGAAGGGCATTTCTATCAAGTCGGATAGAAAAGTATGTCCTTGGATCACTAAAGGACAATCCTTATACATTTTGTTTACCCTAACCTCCTGGCCTAACGGACTAGTTACTAGCACCTCAAAATTCATTTTCACATAAGGAACAACAATACAACAAGTGATGCTGGCACTAACATAAGAATGAGTAGACCCGGGATCAAATAGCACAAGCACATCTTGTTTAAAGATAGAGAATGTACTAGCTACAATATCAGATGTCTCTGCCTCCTCTCTCTACCTCATAGTGTACACTATGGCTGGTGCGCCACTTGGCTCTGACTGATTTACTGTACTTTGGCTACCAAGTGTACTACTGCCTCTACCTCTGCCAACTGATGGTGAACCTCTGGGGGTAGAAACTTGGGCTGATCCCTCTGAAGTGGTAGGTGGTCTAGAATGGTGGGCACTCATATAATCCTTAGCAAAATGACCAGTGCCACCACAGGTATAACATGCCTCTATGGCTTTGTAGCATATTCCACCGTGCACCTTTCCACAGGTATCACAGGTGCGGACTGACAAGGTTCCCTTGGATGTCTGTTGGGTAGACTTGGGTGGCTTCTGTCCTGAGGATCTACCTCTACCAGACTTGCGAGAACTGGATCCTCCAAAGTGTTTCCTCTTTCCTGATCCACTATCAGAAGCTTGACCAGTAGCCTTTCCACCCTTCTCTTTCTCCTCTAATCCTTTTTTAGGTGCCCCTTCCATTTCAATTCTCTCTAACTCTAGGGCTTGTGAAATCAGCTCTGAAAAGTTCTGATGTCTGAACCCCACAACTTGCATTCTCAAACTAGGCCTTAACCCAGCCTCAAAGCATTTATATCTGTCTCTAACAGTGGTAAGTAGGCTTCCAGCATAATGACTGAGTCTGGAGAAATCCCTCTCATATTCTGCTACTATTTTGTCCTGTCACACCCTACCCCTTAGTAAGATGTAACATGATCCCATAGTACATCTAATGATTTACCGTAATTCATCTACCGGTAACCCATTAAATATACTACAAGGGATTTTAAAACCATTTTCTTACATTTTGGAAGTGGTGAGCATTTTGGTAGGAAATAAAAACATTTAATTGAAGTTTGAAAACTAGTTAAGATTTTTGTCCCATTTTATTTTTCTGCAAATTTTATAAAAATTTCGACAGAGTGCCGTCTGTATTTGGGAAAAACAGTTCTTCAAAAACCTGAAAAAAAACACTTCCAATGATTTATCTCATCAACTTCATCAAATCAAGATCCATCACAACCAATCTCAACATCATTTCTCAAATTCCAAAAATTCAAATCAGTAATTTCCAATTCAAATAACATCCAAAATAATATTAAATAATTTCATTCAAATAAAAACAAAATACTTTCATTCAAGTTAAAACAAATTACATACATCATTCCAAAAATTTACATAAGGAAAAATCCAAAATAACATTATTACAATTTACTGTACAACTGCTCAATTTTACATTAATATATATATGATATTAAACTATTTACATCAAAATAAACTATAAGGGTATAACTAAATACCCGTACAAAAGCTTCCGTGTAGTACCAAAGATCAGTAGCTCACTCTACTACTTTTTCCTTGTCTCTATCTGCGACAGCAAAGAAAGCTATCGCTGAGTATAAAAATTTATAAAATGCAAAATATAAAACATTTATCATTAATTCATAGTTCAAATATTTCACAATCACATTTCACAAATTTTTTTAAAATCACATTTTAAACATTTCACAAATTTCAAAACTTAATATAATACAAATTTGATCAAACAATTTAATAATCATAGTGTTGCCAATCAATAACACAACTTAGGCCATGACACAAAATTTCCAAACATGCCGTGTTGTACACCACGACAAGGCAAACTCACCCCATTAATCGAAATCAATGAGGGAGGTGGCTAGCTAGCTAATGAGTACTCATCCAAACTCACCTCCTGACTGAAAAGCCAAAGAGGGAGGAATATAGTCAAACTCACCCCATAAATGGAGGAGGAACATAATAAGGGACTGCCATGCCAAGTGTGAATCAAAACAATTTAAAACTATGATGTTCAATTATAATTGATATAACAATTAAACAAACTTCATTTCAAATCTCCATTTCTAAAGTAGGCAACACACAAATTCTCAAATAAAATTTCCAAGGCCATAACCAAATTCACAACCATATTGTTCAAATATTTCATACAAATCAATAAATAATTTTCATTTCAAATTTCCATTGTAAATAGGCAACACAACATTCTCAAAATTTATAATGAATAAAACACATTCACAATGTATAACAAATCAATTTTCATTGTGAAAACTATAATTTATAAATTTTTGTACACAAACCTGATGTGAGTCTCCTCTAGGCCTTGACTCAGTTTGTCCTATCCTTTTCCAGGTCTTTTTCAGCTGAAACACGCAATATATAGTGTTTCAGTATCTTATCTCATAATAAATCCAATAATTAATTTATAAATACTTAATTCTAGCCCCGATATGTTTAAACTAACGTTTTTGGAAATTTTCATTTCGGAGTTACTATTCATGACACTATTGAAGTCAATTTGTTGACTTTCTAATGCTTAATAGGTATGGGAATTCTAATTTCACCCACATATCACATTTTGGTTATCTAACTTGTTGGTTTTGGTCATTTTCTCAAAACTTAAGTCTTTTAGGCAAACTTTCAAATTTTCAGTTTTGGTGACCTATTTTGCACTGTTCCATTGGTCATGTTGCTGATAGAATTTGGCCAAGTTTTCTTCATAGAAATTGTTCCTTATTGTCTCAACTTTATTCTCATTTTTGAATCACTCCAATTGGAGTTTTGTATCTCAAGTTATAGCCATTTGAACATGGCTGGCCAGATTGGCCTAACCCAGATTTCTGGGCACCAAAACTGGTTCTGGCAGTTTTAGGTCACTAACTTTGGGTGGCTAAATGACTTGGTTAAGGGCATAATTTGAGTTTGTGTTTTTCATGAAAGTTTTAGGTCTATATCTCAGCTTTCTGCTGGTAAAATTTCAGGTCATTTAGACCTATCTAGCCCAAGTTATGGCCAAATGAACAAACACTGTTCATTTGGTCATTTTTGTACAGGTCAGATTGCCTAATCCGGATTTGGTCAATTTGTTCACTATGCTATGGTCACTTTCTGGGCATGATTCCTAAATAAAAAATGTGCCATTTTGTGTCTAGTTTCATTCTCAATTGGCCTCACATCAGTTGGATTGGTAAATTTTCAGTTTTGGTCCTTGAAAGGGACCTTGGACCTACTGCCTGTAGAATGGCCATATCCAATCCGAATTTAAACCTAATTCTAATACTTCCAACATACCTCAATTGGTTACAAATGACCATTTTTCAGCTCAAACAAGATCAAACACACCATTTGACCAACTCTTAAAATTTTGTCTTCCAAAACCCTAGGTTCAAACCCTAATTTCCATGTTTAATTCATTTGTTGAATTCTAAATGCATATTTGATATTTATACACTCATTCACACTTAACTAATTCATAATTTACATCAAAATCTTCCATCCTGAAACCTAAACCCTAGCTGGCTAAAATCCATACGTAGTCCTCTAAAGTTGTTTTCATTTCATTAAATGTTAATTTCTAAGTTCATTAAGCTATAAATACAATAATTAAACTATAATTTCCAAGTTTAGCTACTAACCTTGAATGCAGAATTTTCAATCTCCCTTTTCTTAATTTTCTCCTTCTTTCTTTCCCTTGAATCTTCTTTTTTAGTTTCCCAAACAAACTTTAACCATGGTAAGACAATTTTCTATGGTGGGATTTAGGGTTTGATCAAGCTCAAAATGAGCTTTAATGGAGTTTTAAGGGTGAGAGAGCTTTGAGAGAGAGAGAGGAGTGTGTGGACGGGAAAGTAAAAAAAATGGAAGATGACCAATTTTTTTTTTCTTTTCTTTTTGTGTATTTATCTCTTAATTTGACTTAGTCAAATTAAATAATTAAATTAAAATTAAATATGAAGTCATGCATGATGTCATCTTGATGAGGTCATTACTTTATTTTCTTTTCTTTTCTTTTTCTCTTGTTTTTCCATACTTCTTTAATTAAATTTTATATTTCAAAATTTTCATTTCTCAAATTTTATTGGACAGTTGGGTCAGGAGTCAGCTTTAGGGGTAAATTGACCAAATTGCCCCTCGCTGGTTCAATCCGGTTTACAAGTTATTTGATATTTCTTTCGGATCTCTGACCTAATTATTTGACCTGCTTAACAATTCTTTTTCGTGATTTTCTCTTTTCCACTGTGTTCGCAATGGTCCTAAGGATCGCGGCGTCACATTTTATGGTTCGAAATTTGAGTTTAAATCGACCTCGCAGTCCTTCCCGAGGAGGTCACCCATCGCTGTGACTCTCGACTCATTTAACTTCTTATGTTCTGTTTTTCTTATTTATACTTAACTAATTGATAATTACTAATTATTTGTGTTCAGGGCTTATCTAGTTGTCTTAGATGTGGTTCTAATCCCCTTAATTATCCGGACCGATATCGGTCACCGGAATAGTGAAATATACCAGACTATGCAAATAGGGGTGTTACAATTCTCCCCCCTTAAAATAATTTCGTCCTCGAAATTGTGTCCACTATCTGTCCTCAAATAGTCATACATGTTGTTTTCTCATGTATTTCTCACATTTCTGCGTAGTTTCATAATCGAAATAATGGTCCGTAGCACTTTAACCAATACTATTTACTCATAGATTTCTCACTCGTGTGCCAAGTTTCTTATGAGTTTCTGTTATAAGTTAGATTCAAATTCATTTCAATTTTAGAGGTAAGCAAATCTGTGTACTAACGGATCCACTTTTTCTAGAACCTCGTGTGATCCTAGATAATGAGAACTTAGTCTTTCTCCTTTTTTACATATTCTTATAATCTTCATTCTTTTGAGTCTGTGTAGGACTTCTAACAATCTCATGTAACATTTAATTTGTTTGTACAATCATAATCTTTTCTTACTGTTGCTTTAGCAATTATTTTTCCTTTGTAGTCTCTCTCTTTTTTTTTTTTTAAATGACCTTATTGGTCATATATGAACTGCTTATCTCTTTCTTGGCCATAGGTCCATAACCATTATCTTACCATCTCCATTTATGACCAAGGCCTATGTACTATTTTGCACTATCTTGTTTGCTTTTGTTTAACTTATTTCCTTCTTGATAAAATAGTTCGGGATATAGTTACGTGTCTTAAGTAGGTTGTTTGCCTTGGTGGCAATTCCTCATCTAGTGTTTTTTCTCATTTCTTACTATTCTATTTATTTCTCCTTTTTTTTCATTTCACAACTTAACTTTAATTATTTTATTCTTCAATCTTATCCTCTTCCTTAACTTGACTATCGAGTCCTAATTTAGCCCTTCTTATCATCCCTAATAACTCCGCTATACTTTAATATTACTTTGATTTGGTCCTCAGACCATTCTAGTCAACACTTTAACTACTATTTATAATATTTTTTTTATTACATTTGCACCAACTATTCTAATTTTTACTTCTATAATTTTTTTTTATCTATCGATATTCTATAGCTTATTTTGCACTGATGTGTAGTCATTACTTTCTTTTGTACTGAACTATAACCTTTCAATATTCTAACTTTAGAGTTTTAAGCCCCAGGTTAGGACTTTCAAACTCCTTTCCAATAAGAAAACTTTATCTTATCATAACTATACCAAAACAGATGCCGTTTGCAACTATTCTTATTTTTGTGTACTATTGGGTAGTACGTAGCTCTACACAATAAATCTCAAGTCAGTACTGTAATCTGCAGCTTATAGCACAACATCAAGAATATTGTATAGTTACTACGATACATCCCAATAGATCAAACTTCCTCTTATCTTATTTCTTTCAAATCCACTAATATCTTAAACTTATTTTGATTATGGTACCCACTGACATCTATCAGCAGTAATACCTTTACCCACATCTAAGGTAGCTATATTACTATAACTTACTTTTAGGTTCTCTTGCCTTACCTAATTAGGCTTACTAATTAACTTTACAAATTCTTGTATGCTAACAAATATTTTTTACTGACAAACTCTTCCAAAATTAATTTTAAAAAGACTAGTCACTAACATATCAAAATTAATTTTTTTTTACACATATACATATCTTAGTTAAGAATCTAGAAAATACCAGCAACCATGTCAGAAGTCTCATCCTTGTCCCTCTGTCGCATAGTATATACTCTCACTGGAGCATCACCTTGTCCTGGTTGATTCACAGTACTCTAACTTCCAGGTGTACTACCCCTACCTCTGCCTTTGCCTCTACCAACTACTGGTGAACTCTTCGGGGTAGAAACTTGGGCTGATCCTTCTGATGTGGTAAATGATCCATAACGGCGTGGACTTACGCAATCCTTAACAAAATGACCAGTCCCTCCATAGTTAAAACATGCTCCTATAGCTCTATAACATACTCCACTATGTGGTTTACCACAAGTCTCACAAAGTCGATCTGACAGCGTATTTCTGCGTGTCTGTTGAGTTTGCTGATCGGATTGGGGTGGTTTCTGTCCAGAAGATCTACCTCTACCCAATTCGTGCGAACTAGATCCTCTAAAATGTTTTTTTTTTCCAGAGCCACTCTCAGTAACTTGGCCAGTAACCTTTTCAGTTTTCTCTTTCTCTTTTGTACTCTTTTTCACTGCCCATTCTGATTCTATCCTTTCCAGTTTCAGGGCTTGTGAAATTAATTCAGAAAAATTCTGGTGTCGGAACCCCACCACTTGCATTCTCAAGCTAGGTCTCAACCCAGCCTCAAACCTCTTACACCGGTCTCTGGGGGTGGTGACCAAGCTTCTGGCATAGTGGCTTAGTCGAGAGAAATCCCGCTTATACTCTGCTATAGTTCTGTCCCCTTGCTTCAGACTTAAAAACTCTTGCAGCTTCATGTCTACATAAGCATCGGGGACCCACTTTTGCTGAAATTCCCTTAAAAAGTCTGCCCATGTGAGGACTGGTGGCTCTACCAAGCTGTGGGGGATGGTCTTCCACCACTTATATACATCCCCTTGTAGAAGTGATACTGAATATTCGAACTTCAACTCTTTTACACACTGCAGCTTTCTGAAAACCCATTCTATTCTTTCTAACCACTATTCTGCTTCCAGTGGATCCACTGTTCCTTTGAATTTTGTAGCCCCAAATTTCATTGGTTTTTCATATTGTCGAGCTGAGGGCTGTGGTTGTGCTTCAGGTGCTTGCATTTGAACTTGGGGTGGCACATTTCCTACCATTTGTTAGAAGAACGCAGCCATCTGCTGTGCAAACTGAGCAAGAAACTGCGGTGCTTGAGGAGGAACTGGAGTGGCTGACCCACTCACATTCTGGAGTGCTGGGGCTTCCCCTTGGGCCTCAGCCTCGACAGATTGCTTTATGGAATGATCTCCCTCTTCCATTCCATTTTTCAAAAATTTTCTACTCTCTGATAACAAACACAAGGAGGTTGACCTCCGTTAGAGCATATTCATGATGTAAATATGTCATATGTATCAAACATTTGAGCAGTTGTATTTACCGAAAAAATATTTCAAATTCACAGCTCAAAATTTATTTTAAAACTTTTGCTCTGATACCACTAAACATGTCACACCCTACGCCTTAGTAAGATGTAACATGATCCCGTAGTACATCTAATGATAACATGCCAAGTGTGAATCAAAATAATTTAAAACTATGATGTTCAATTATAATTGATACAACAATTAAACAAACTTCATTTCAAATCTCCATTTCTAAAGTAGGCAACACACAAATTCTCAAATAAAATTTCCAAGGCCATTACCAAATTCACAACCATATTGTTCAAACATTCATACAAATCAATAAATAATTTTCATTTCAAATTTCCATTGTAAAATAGGCAACACAACATTCTCGAAATTTATAATGAATAAAACACATTCACAATGTATAACAAATCAATTTTCATTGTGAAAACTATAATTTATAAATTTTTGTGCACAAACCTGATGTGAGTCGCCTCTAGGCCTTGACTCAGTTTGCCCTATCCTTTTCCAGGTCTTTTTCAGCTGAAACATGCAATATATAGTGTTTCAGTATCTTATCTCACAATAAATCCAATAATTAATTCATAAATACTTAATTCTAGCCCTGATATGCTTAAACTAACGTTTTTGGAAATTTTCATTTCGAAGTTACTATTCACGATACTATTCAAGTCAATTTGTTGACTTTTTAATGCTTAATAGATATGGGAATTCTAATTTCACCCACATATCACATTTTGGTTACCTAACTTGTTGGTTTTGGTCATTTTCTCAAAACTTAAGTCTTTTAGGCAAACTTTCTAATTTTTAGTTTTGGTGACCTATTTTGCACTATTCCATTGGTCATATTGCTGTTAGAATTTGGCCAAGTTTTCTTCATAGAAATTGTTCCTTATTATCTTAACTTTATTCTCCTTTTTGAATCACTCCAATTGGAGTTTTGTAGCTCAAGTTATAGCCATTTGAACATGGCTAGCCGGATTGGCCTAACCCAGATTTCTGGGCACCAAAACTGGTTCTGGCAGTTTTAGGTCACCAACTTTGGGTGGCCAAATGACTTGGTTAAGGGCATAATTTGGGTTTGTATTTTTCATGAAAGTTTTAGGTCTATATCTCAGCTTTCTACTGGTACAATTTCATATCATTTAGACCTGCCTAGCCCAAGTTATGGCCAAATGAACAAATACTGTTCATTTGGTCATTTTTGTACAGGTCAGATTGCCTAATCCGGATTTGGTCAATTTGTTCACTATGCTATGGTCACTTTCTGGGCATGATTCCTCAATGAAAAATGTGCCATTTTGTGTCTAGTTTCATTCCCAATTGGCCTCACACCAATTGGGTTGGTAAATTTTTAGTTTTGGTCCCTGAAAGGGACCTTGGTCCTGCTGCCTACAGAGTGGCCATATCCAATCCGAATTTAAACCTAATTCTAACACTTCCAACATACCTCAATTGGTCACAAATGACCATTTTTCAGCTCAAACAAGGTCAAACACACTATTTGACCAACTCTCAAAATTTTTTCTTCCAAAACCCTAGGTTTAAACCCTAAATTCCATGTTTAATTCATTTGTTAAATTCTAAATGCATATTTGATATTTATACACTCATTCACACTTAACTAATTCATAATTTGCATCAAAATCTTCCATCCTCAAACCTAAATCCTAGCTGGCTGAAATCCATACCTAGTCCTCTAAAGTTGTTTTCATTTCATTAAATATTAATTTCTAAGTTCATTAAGTTATAAATACAATAATTAAACTATAATTTCCAAGTTTAGCTACTAACCTTGAATGCAGAATTTTCAATCTCCCTTTCCTTAATTCTCTCCTTCTTTCTTTCCCTTGAATCTTCTTTTCTAGTTGCCCAAATAAACTTTAACCATGGTAAGACAATTTTCTATGGTGGGATTTAGGGTTTGATCAAGCTCAAAATGAGCTTTAATGGAGTTTTAAGGGTAAGAGAGCCTTGAGAGAGAGAGAGAGGAGTGTGTGGACGGGAAAGTAAAAAAAAGGAAGATACCAATTTTTTTTTTCTTTTCTTTTTGTGTATTCAAATTAAATAATTAAATTAAAATTAAATATGAAGTCATGCATGATGTCATCTTGATGAGGTCATTAATTTATTTTCCTTTCTTTTCTTTTTCTCTTGTTTTTCCATACTTCTTTAATTAAATTTTATATTTCAAAATTTTCATTTCTCAAATTTTATTGAACAGTTGGGTCAGGAGTCAGCTTTAGGGGTAAATTGACCCAGTTGCCTCTCGCTGGTTCATTCCGGTTTGCAAGTTATTTGATATTTCTTCCAAATCCCTGACCTAATTATTTGACCTGCTTAACAATTCTTTTTCGTGATTTTCTCTTTTCTACTGTGTTCGCAATGGTCCTAAGGACCACGGCGTCACATTTTACGATTCAAAATTTGAGTTTAAATAGACCTCACAGTCCTTCCCGAAAAGGTCACCCATCGCTGTGACTCTCAGCTCATTTAACTTCTTATGTTCTATTTTTCTTATTTATACTTAACTAATTGACAATTACTAATTATTTATGTTCAGGGCTTATCTAGTTATCTTAGATGTGGTTCTAATCCCCTTAATTATCCGGACCGACACCAGTCATCGGAATAGTGAAATATACCAGGCTATGCAAATAGGGGTGTTACATGTCCCCTTACTTCAGATTCAGAAATTCTTGTAGTTTCATATCAACGTATGTATCAGGGACCCATTTATGTCTGAATTCCCTCAGAAAATCTGACCAGGTCAGAATAGGGGGCTCCACTAAACTATGTGGGATAGTCTTCCACCACTCATACGCATACCCTTGTAGCAGAGAGACTGAGTATTCAAACTTTAGTTCTTCCTTGCAGTGTAGCTTTTTAAACACCCTTTCCATTCTTTCAATCCACTGATCTGCCTCTAGTGGATCCATAGTACCCTTAAATTCAGTAGCCCCACATTTCATCAGCTTATCATACTGCTTGGCTGAAAGCTGTGGTTGCACTACTGGTGCTTGGATTGGGGCTTGTGTTGGCATGTTTCCAGCGATCTATTGGAATAAGGTGGCCATCTGCTGAGCGAACTGAGCATGAAACTGTGGCATGGGTGGAGCTGGTGCAGCTGACCCACTAACATTTTAAAGAGCTGGGGCTTCCTCTTATGCCTCAGCCTTAACTGATTGCTCAACTGAGCGATCCCCATCTTCCATTTTAATTTACAAAATTCTACTCCCAGGCAACCAACACAAGGAGAATTATCCCCATAGTTCATATTCATGATGTAAATGCGTCATATGTATCAATTAAGGACACTTGAGCAGTTCTACTAATCAAGAAAATATTTCAATTTATAGTTTAAAACTCATTTCAAAACAATGCTCTGATACCATTAAACATGTCACATCCATTCCCTCTATAAGGTATAATATGATCCCGTAGTATACCTAATGAATTACCGAACTTCACCTACTGATAACCCATTAAATATACTACAAAAGATTTTAAACCAATTTCCATCCATTTTAAAATAGTAGGTAATTTTGAATAATTATAAAAAACCTTTAATTGAAGTTTATGTTATGAACTCAAATTTTGATTAATTTGAGATTTCGAAAATTTTACACAAATTTCGACAGAATGCCGACTATAAATTGAGAAAACAGTTCTTTAAAACCTCTTAAAACACTTCCAATATACATATAATACCCACAACTTCATTTATGGTCAACACAATCCAAGTGAATCAACACAATTCAAGCAATTTTAATAGCATTGAGTGTAGATTATTTCACATAATAAAATCTCAATTCAAGAAAAAGAGTATAAAATAATATTATTACAATTTTGATTGTACAACTGCTCAACTAGTTCTATAGAAACATATGTAAAAATATTTTACATCAAAAAGGAATGTACAAGGGTATAAATTTTATACCCGTAAAAGATCACAAAATATGTTCCCTGTAGCTATAGCAGCTCACTCTGCTGCTTTATCCTTCTCCCTATCTGCAACAGCAAGAAAAAACCATCGCTGAGTAAATTTTACTCAGTGGTGCACAATAATAAATTTAAAAGTTACAAAAAAATAATCATTCATTAATGACAGAAATTTAAAAATTTTCACAACCACAGTTCTCAAGTTGAAGTCAAGATTTTTCACAACAATTTATCAAAACAAATGATAAACAATAGTGTTGCTAATAAATACATAACTTAAGTGATGAAATAAAATTTCACGATCAATGCTGTGTTGTACACCACGACAAAGCAATCTACAACCTCACTAACCGAAATTAATGAGGGAGGTGGCTAGCTAGCTATATGAGTACTCATCCGATCTCAACCTTAAACTGGTAAGCCAGAGAGGGAAGAATAAAATCAATCTCAACTCCATAAATGGAGGAGGAACACAATAGATTTGCCATGCCAAGTGTGAATTCAAAATCCAACACAAACCATTTTATTTAAATATTTCATACAATTCACAAATTATATTTTATTCCAATTTTTCATTTATAGAGTATGCAATACACTATTTTTTCAAATAACATTTTCAAAGCTAAAATAATCACAATTTATTCATAACATTTATTCAAATGAATTTTCAAGTAGAAAACAAAGAATTAAAATTATTGTGCACAAACCTCTTATGTTTGCCTTGGCTTAGTCCCCTCTTCCTCCTTCCTTGGAGGGCTCCTTTTCAACTGAAATACATAATTTGAAAGTGTTTCAATGCCCATTCAAATCACTTCTACTAATAAATCCAATAATTGAATGTTTGCCTACTTAATTTTTTACTCATAATTTCTCCTAAGGGTTGAGTTCTTTATATTTGGTGTATTTGTGGTTACTATTCACTTGACTATTCATGTAAAATATTGACTTTTTCATAATTAATAGGTATACCATTTCTAAACACATGGTCATACCACATTTTGAGTCACAAATTTGTTGGCATTTTTGCTAATTGCAATTCAAAGCCTATTAGAATTAATCCTAAAATTTCAGATTTGGTTACCAATGTTTACTGTTCCATTATACCAATCTATAGTGGAAATTTGGCTAAATTTCTTTTGGAGATTTGCATTAGAATCAACTTTGCATATTCTGAATAGGATTCCATCAAAATCAGTATCTTCCACACCTTATGAGATATGGCATGAAAGAAAACCAAGTCTTAAGCATGTTAAGATTTGAGGTTGTCCAGCTTATATCAAAAAGATGAACACTGATAAATTGAAAACCAAATCAAAAAAGGGTCGATTTGTTGGATATCCAAAAGATAGTTTTGGATATTATTTTTATTTGCCTACATCACAAAAGGTTGTCGTAAGTAGAGATGCCACATTTCTTGAATAACAGTTTGTTCAAGAAAGAGGCAAAGGAAGACAAATAGAGTTAAAATTGGAGAATTTCTGGCCAACCAACAGATCAGATGGATATAGATCCACCTAGTTAACCTACACCTATTGATGAAACATCTACAGTTGTTCCTCGTAGAACAACCAGGGTATCTCACCCACCAGTGAGATATGGTTTCCTTTATGAAGAAGAACAAGAGTTGTCTACTCATGAAGAAGTAGATCATGGAGATGATCCACTTACCTATGAAGAAGCTATATCAAATATAGACTCTTCAAAATGGATTAATGCTATGAAATCCGAGATTGATTCCATGTATAAGAATCAAGTTTGAAATCTTGTTGACCCACCTGAAGGTATTGTAACGATCGGGAACCAACCACTAGCGGAATTGTCTGCTTTGGCCATAAGCCTCACGGTTTTGTCCCATAGGTGGAATGGAGAACTTCCCAGGAGGTCACCCATCCTAGGATATCTCTCAAGTGAGCACGCTTAACCCTGGAGTTCTTCCAACTCTCTAGGCCATTCCACCAAAAGGCGCCTCTAGTGATTAGTTCCCCCATTTTATATATCATTACTACTGTGTTATCTCAGGTCTAAAGATTATATACACTGATATGATTTATGACAATGCATTGACAAGAGTAAACTCCACGTGCTTGTCATAAGTGTCACTGGTTCGGCCTACTTATCATGTATAAGTGCCTATCATGTTTGTTATATGGCATGAGACTCACCATTCCATCTTATTTTTATCTCATATAAATACCTTAGGAACAAACATGAATACAATCTTTCTGGATAAGTAATGTCCTGTGTGAAGTATCCTCGATTGTGAACTAATTTATGATGTTTTGTCCTAGAAATACTGTCACTCATATTCTTAACAACTTAAGAATAGAATTTCTAACAAAATATCAATGGACCTTTCTATTACACATAAATATATTATGTAAACAAAAAAGTGAAATTGCTTTTTTATCAATAAAACATGTACAAGATACATACTACATGATATGCTCTAAGCCATACTACTAACATGAAGTCTCATTTTTTCGGTAATACCGATTAAATCCCTAATCCAACGGTCCCCTTTAATTTTTATACTGTCTATTTTATTTTTAATTTCACCTTTACCAATTAATTAAATTTTCTTTGACATTTTTAATATCATTTATACCTCGGTAAATTTTTAATTGAACCCCGAAAATTATTTCCTAGGGTTCCTTGCGGGTCTAGGACACGGCTCATTTAACCTAATTTCATTCCATGTCTTTTATTTTTCCTCATATTTTCTTATCAGGTATTCTATCATTTTATGTCTCACTACTATCATTTAAATGTAGTTCCCAACATCCTGACTGTCCAAACTGACGATAGTCGTCGGAATAGTAGGATATACAGACTACTTACGGTGAGGGCGTTATAATTCTTCCCCTCTAATTAAAATTTCGTCCTCGAAATTTACCTGATATGAAGAGCTGAGGGAATTGTTGCTTGATCATCTCCTCGCTCACCCAAGTTGCCTCTTCTGTGTTATGGTGTCTCCAAATAACTTTCACTAGTGGAATTCTCTTGTTTCTGAGTTTTTTTTGCCTCCCGTGCTAAGATTCTAATTGGCTCTTCTTCATATGTCAAGTCAGGTTGCACAATTATCTCTTCTGCTTAAATGACATGTGAAGGATCTTATCTGTACCTCCTGAGCGTTAACACATGAAATACATTATGAATCTTGTCCAGCTCAGGTTGTAAAGCTAGCCTATAGTCTGCTGGACCCACAGGTTCAATGACATCGTATGGACCAATAAACCTAGGGCTTAACTTACCCTTCTTGCCAAATCTTAACACTTTCTTCCAAGGTGATACCTTGAGAAACACCTTATCACCAACCTTATACTCTATATCCTTTCTCATCCGGTCAGTATATGACTTCTGTCTATTTGAGGCGGCTTTCAGGTTATCCCTATTTGCTACCCACACCACAGTTTGCTCTCGGACTTTATGGTACCAGATTCCAAGATATCTAAACCTGGAACTTTTGGGGCTAAAGAATCCTAATGCAAACTTATTTTCTCTAGAGATCAGAAAGTCACCATCATGAATGGTTTGGTTTATAGTTATGGTGTCTTTGGAAGAAGACAATGCGAAATGGAGGACTAGAAGAGAAGAATGCAGGAACAACTTTCGAAAATCCATTCTGGTTCTGTAATCTTCATTGAAGTGAAACTTATGTGGGATGTAGTCATATTTTTAACCTAGAAAAGTCCACAAGGAGCTAAGACTTTTGACAAGTAAACTGAGATTTTTTTTTAACTATATTTCTTGTCTTCTTCACCAACGAACATTGACAATAGTAGCCTACTTTTGAACATTGCAGACTGAAGAAACGTGCCCATTGAACCAAATGCACTAACGTGGAGGAAAATGAGCTTGCAAGCCAAAAACAACGGAGGAAGAGAATGGACGAGGTCCATTAAACTACAGCAGAATCCCTACTCATTGGGACATTTTATCGAATATTTGGACTGCGTTCCATGAAACCCAACCAAGCAAACGCAATGAGAGGAGCTCCCTCTCCTCTTCCATATTTTATTTAAAAGAGGTGGAATTTCCAATTCCACTAAGCCAGCCAATATTACCAAACTAATATACACTTATAAAAATAAGGTTATGTCACTTTTCCTATTAAATAAGGAATACGAAATCTGTTTAATTTTATATTTTTTAATTAATAATTTATATAAAAATATTTTTATTAATAATTTTTCAGAAAATTAAAACTTTATAAAATATTTGAATTTTATTTATTTTAAAAAATAATAAATAAAATTTTTATTTATTTAAAAAATAATATTAGATTGTATTCTACTTAGATAAATTAAAAAGAAAGGAGGAGAAATTTTCCAAGAAAAGATTATCTGTGCTGAGGCTGTTCTATTACGGTGGATTTCACGTTTTGTCTCATTATTATGAACGCATGTACATGGAATAATTTCTCCTCATATTGGATTATTAAAAAAATAATTAAATATATGTTAACTAAATACAAATTAATTAAATATAAAGCTTATTAATATAAATAAATATGTTTGATTAATTAATTTTTAATTTTTAAAATCAATATTTTAATATATATTAGATTTTTTTTTAAACAATATTTATTAGATTATATGTGCATATATTTCAATTATCTTTCTAAGTTTTATATAAAAAATATTTATATTTTAAATATTATTATTAAGTATATTTATATAAAAATATAATATTAAACCAATAAAATTCTAACAGGATGAACTTATCACTCAAGCTATAAATTTTCTAGTCATTTCTTTGAATAATAATTCTTTTGTCATTTCTATTGAATAATATATATATATATATATATATATATATATATATATATATATATATATATATTATATGATGTTACATTATAAAAGGATATAATAAATTTTTTTCATAATATTTGAAGGGTTAAAAAAAATTAAAATACAAAAAATTTGGATTCATTATTAAAAAACTTTATCAATATGTTATGAAATTAAAATAATTTGTTAAAATAGAGTATATTAGAAAGCCTCAATTAAATTAGTATTTTGGGTAAATTATGATATAGTTTCTAAGATTTGAAAAAATTTATAACTTAATTTTATATTTTTAAAAATAAGTAATTTAGTGCTAAAATTTGAAAAAACCTATAATTTATTTCTTATTGTTATAATCCCATTAAATTACTGTTAATTTAACAAAAATAATCAAAATACTCTTATTTTTATTTTTAATCTTAAAATAATTTAGTTCCCAAATTTTTTTTTAATAATTTAGTCTTTTAAATTTTTTTATTGATAATTTAGTCCTTATATTTTTAAAATGTGAGTCCCATAAAATTAAAAAATTTTAATTTTAAATTATTAAAATATGAATTAATTACTTTAAGGACCTTAAAATTTTGATTAATTACAAAATTATCCACATATTTTACAAATATCCTTAAATATTATAACTATTTAAAATAAGCCCTTATAATTTGTAAAATTCTATTTATGTAATTATTATTTTAATAATATATATATATATATATATATATATATATATATATATATATATATATATATATCAATTTATAGTATTTTTATATATTATATTATATTTTTTTACATAAAAAAAGAAAAAAATATGAATATGGACAAAAATTGTTATGAAAGTAAAATTTTAAAAATTAAATTATTTTTAAATTATAAATAGAGTTAAAAACATGTTGATTTTTTGCAAAATTTAATGAGAAATTAACTGTACTTCTAATGATAGGAATTAACTTGTAGATTTATTAAAACTTCAAACACTGAATTGCTTGATTTTAAAATTACAGGGACTAATATATATGTTTAACTAAATCTCAAAGATTAAATTATCAATAAAATAAAATTTCAGGAATTAAATTATTTTATATTAAAAATAGAGTTAAGGATATTTTTGGTCATTTTTGTAAAAATTAATAATAACTTAACTGAAATTTTAATAGTAGGGACTAAATTGTAAGTTTTATCAAATGTTAGAGACTAAATTACTTAGCTTTAAAAATACAAATATTAAATTATAAGTTTTGTCAAACCTCAATTATTAAATTATAGTTTATCCTAGTATTTTCATAACAAGTTTTTGCATCATACAAACATTGCTGGAGGAAAAAAAACAATTAAAAAACGCAATCAAATTGGCTTTTTTATTTAAAGAAAATTACTATTTAACTCTTGCATTTTAATGAAATTAACTATTTGATCATTATATTTTAAAAAATATATTATTTAATCGATATTTATCAAACTATTTAGTTCATTTATCAACTTTTTTGTTACTCAAATAAATTTTGGTCTAGTCAAATAACTATTTAGTATTATATTTTGGTAAAATTAATTAATTTCTATATTTAAAAAATATATTCCTAGATTAAAAATAAAAATGTTTTGTATGAAAGCTAAATCTAAATTTACAATTTTTAAAAAATTATTCTAGTATTTTCATTTAATTCTTTATGCTTTATTTTTTTAAAAACAATACTTGGTAAAGTATTAGTTGATATAGATTTCCAAGTAATTAAGGCGATAATCTAAAAAAATTAATTTTCAATAGAGAACATAAAAATGGTGCCAAGAACTTGAGTGGAACTATACTTATTAATATTTTTAATTTTTAAAAATAAAGCTTATTAATATAAATAAATATGTTTGATTAATTAATTTTTAATTTTTAAAATCAATATTTTAATATTTATTAGATTATTTTTTTTGAAACAATATTTGTTAGAATATATATGCATATTTTTCAATTATCTTTCTAAGTTTTATATAAAAAATATTTATATTTTAAATATTATTATTAAGTATATTTATATAAAAATATAATATTAAACTAATAAAATTCTAACAGGATGAACTTATCACTCAAGCTATAAATTTTCTAGTCATTTCTTTGAATAATAATTCTCTTGTCATTTCTATTGAATAATATATATATATATATATATATATATATATATATTATATGATGTTACATTATAAAAGGAAATAATAATTTTTTTCATAATATTTGAAGGGTTAAAAAAATTAAAATACAAAAAATTTGGATTCATTATTAAAAAAATTTATCAATATGTTATGAAATTAAAATAATTTGTTAAAATAGAGTATATTAGAAAGCCTCAATTAAATTAGTATTTTGGGTAAATTATGATATAGTTTCTAAGATTTGAAAAAATTTATAACTTAATTTTATATTTTTAAAAATAAGTAATTTAGTGCTAAAATTTGACAAAACCTATAATTTATTTCTTATTGTTATAATCCCATTAAATTACTGTTAATTTAACAAAAATAATCAAAATACTCTTATTTTTATTTTTAATCTTAAAATAATTTAGTTCCCAAATTTTTTTTTAATAATTTAGTCTTTTAAATTTTTTTATTGATAATTTAGTCCTTATATTTTTAAAATGTGAGTCCCATAAAATTAAAAAATTTTAATTTTAAATTATTAAAATATGAATTAATTACTTTAAGGACCTTAAAATTTTGATTAATTACAAAATTATCCACATATTTTACAAATATCCTTAAATATTATAACTATTTAAAATAAGCCCTTATAATTTGTAAAATTCTATTTATCTAATTATTATTTTAATATATATATATATATATATATATATATATATATATATATCAATTTATAGTATTTTTATATATTATATTATATTTTTTTACATAAAAAAAGAAAAAATATGAATATGGACAAAAATTGTTATGAAAGTAAAATTTTAAAAATTAAATTATTTTCAAATTATAAATAGAGTTAAAAACATGTTGATTTTTTGCAAAATTTAATGAGAAATTAACTGTACTTCTAATGATAGGAATTAACTTGTAGATTTATTAAAACTTCTAGGACTGAATTGCTTGATTTTAAAATTAAAGGGACTAATATATAGGTTTAACTAAATCTCAAAGATTAAATTATCAATAAAATAAAATTTCAGGAATTAAATTATTTTATATTAAAAATAGAGTTAAGGATATTTTGGTCATTTTTACAAGAATTAATAATAACTTAAATGAAATTTTAATAGTGGGGACTAAATTGTAAGTTTTATCAAATGTTAGAGACTAAATTACTTAGCTTTAAAAATACAAATATTAAATTATAAGTTTTGTCAAACATCAATTATTAAATTATAGTTTATCCTAGTATTTTCATAACAAGTTTTTGCATCATACAAACATTGCTGGAGGAAAAAAAACAATTAAAAAACGCAATCAAATTGGCTTTTTTATTTAAAGAAAATTACTATTTAACTCTTGCATTTTAATGAAATTAACTATTTGATCATTATATTTTGAAAAATATATTATTTAATCAATATTTTATCAAACTATTTAGTTCATTTATCAACTTTTTTGTTACTCAAATAAATTTTGGTCTAGTCAAATAACTATTTAGTATTATATTTTGGTAAAATTAATTAATTTCTATATTTAAAAAATATATTCCTAGATTAAAAAAAAAATGTTTTGTATGAAATCTAAATCTAAATTTAAAATTTTTAAAAAATTATTCTAGTATTTTCATTTAATTCTTTGCGCTATATTTTTACATTTTCTCTATTGAAAAACAATACTCGATAAAAGTGTTAGTTGATATAGATTTTCAAATAATTAAGGCGATAATCTAAAAATATTGATTTTCAATAGAGAAAACATAAAAATGGTGCCAAGAACTTGAATGGAATTATACTTAAATAATTTAAAAAAAATATAAATTCAAATTTATTCTTCATTATAACAAAATTTCTATTTCTCATTAAAATATAAACACTAATTAATTAATTCATAAAAATTAAAAAAAAAAACAAAACAATTATATTTTTTAAAATATAAAAATTAATTAATTAATTAATTTAACTAAAATAAAAAGTTTTTACCTTTCATTTATATTCACGTAATCATCCTGTCCCGTCGCATTAGTGGCTCATTTTCAGTAGCCCTTGACATTATCAAGCCCTTGGCATTTTTAGTAATTTTCACATAAAATTAAAGCTCGAATTTCAAAACTCCTTTTGTAAATACAATAATTTAATTCATTTATTATTTAAATGAATTAAAAATGTACTAATTATAATAAATAAACATTTGAATGACATATAACTTTACGGGCTTTCAATAATTTGTAGTATAATGCCACATGTAATAAAAACAGACTCTCACACCATCTCAAAAAAATTGTAACTGGACAATTTTTTATATTCCTTTTTAAGGACTAACTTTATAATATTTATACAGAAAAATTATATAAATTTTGCATACATTTGTGTTTTGGATTCAATTTCATGACGAATTAAATCTAAACAAAAAAAAATAATATCAGAAGAAGCATATCTTGAATCTCTATACTAAAAATTTATATAATTGAGGAGAGAGATATTCAACGACATACAACCTCAGTAATTGTCTCCTCATCCACAGAACAAAATCTTTCTTTTGGTTCTAATGAGCTGGAATTAATAATACTAGACTTTCTGAAAGTGAATGCAGGTTGCTTAAGAGAAGGAAGACTAATTTCGCTATTTAACATTAGAAGGACAGCTGACATAGTCGGTCTTTCCATTATATCTTCTTGCACGCATAAGAGCCCAATTTGGATGCATCTCAATACTTCATCAGGAGAACAAGAATGCTTTAGTGATGAATCAACCATCTCCCATGCTCTGTCTTCTTTCCATAAACGCCATATCTATAACATCTCATCATTAGATGAACCCATAAACAAATTATTACAAATCGAAAAATAATTAGTTACTATAAGTATCTTCAAGGGTAAAATATTTTTATGCTCACTGAATTTTACAAGGATTTCTTTATTGTGGTCATAAAAATTCAACTTTTCATAATTTGATCACTAGTTTTATTTATTATTATTTTTTTCAACTAGTGCATGCTAACTTGACAGTGGTGATTTTGGTAAGAATTTCATTGGACATCTAAGATGATATACAAGTCAAGATAGATACTAAAAATGAGGTCTAGATCAAAAATCAAATTGAAGAAACCTTACAAAACCAGCCCCAAATTGAATGCCATGTCAGATTTCTGGTGGTTTCCTACTGAAGTCAGGAAACTAATTGCAACAAAATCGAATTTCAGTTACTAAATTGCAACAAGTTCTAGTTTTATGACTACAAAGAAAATCAATGTAAAATTCAATGATAATTAATATAATTTACCCATATCTTTTTAACTTACTTTTCCTATCATGCTTGGGTAAAAATCCTCTTGATAAAAGCTATTGTTCCTTTTCCCTGTAATAATCTCTAATAATATGATGCCAAAACTAAAGACATCAGATTTCGTTGAAAACTTTCCAAATACCACATATTCTGGAGACATGTACCCACTGCATATGAAAACAGATAGAAAAAAAAAATAGTTATAATGCTCCTTTCAAATTAATGTAAGATACAAAGGTATTCTTAGCAGTGGTTCTGTGTGTCAAGCTGCTGGGTGTGTGGGTATACTTACAATGTTCCAACTATTCTGTTTGTCTTCTCATGAGTTTGGTCGCCTTTGAAGATTCTAGCTAGGCCAAAATCCGAAATTTTTGGATTCATTTCTTCATCCAATAGAATGTTGCTGGATCTCTATGGATAATTCTCAACCTAGAATCTTGGTGAATATATAAGATTCCACGAGCAATCCCAACGATAATATCAAAGCGTTTTCTCCAATCCAAGATTGACCTTCTTGTTTCATCTAACAAAAGATTTCCAATTGAATCAGTGCCAATTTATGCATTCTACGTCCATCACTCATATTGTTGAACCAGATGGAATTAGACAACTTGTGTAATACAATGCTAAATAAAGTAGAATATACACAGGACTTACTGAAAATAAAGGAGTCCAAGCTTTTGTTTGGCATGTATTCATAAACTAGCATCGGTTCCTCTCCCTGAATACAGCATCCTATGAGTTTCACCAAATTCTGATGTTGAAGTTTTGCAATCAGTAAAACTTCATTTTTAAATTCATCTATTCCTTGCCCCGAATCTTTTGAAAGTCTTTTCACAGCAACTTCCTTTCCATTAGACAATTTACCCTACAGTCATGTTTTCACATTTAGAATCTCACAACAACTAGAGACGAAGACAAGCACATGTACATAGTTTTAGACATTTGCACATAAGTTATATATATGCACCTTATAAACCACACCAAAACCACCTTGCCCTAGTTTGTTAGCTGGAGAGAAACTGTTAGTTGCAGCAAGTATAGTGCTCAGATTGAAAAAAGCAATCTCTGGATGACTCATGCTACCTTCGACTTGATTTTCCACTGTGCCAATTGTATCAAGCCACCTTTTGTTCCATTTGTTCCTCACTGCCATCAAAATGATGAAACCAGAATGCTTAATGCTTACTCAAATCAAAGGTATGAATATACATAGATAGGCACAAAACATTATACAAAATCTTGTTTCTTACCCCTTTTCTTCTTCTTCTTGAGCCACAAATATGTAAACAAGATGATGACAAACCAAGCTGAAACAACAGATATTACTAAAATGGCTAATATATCCTTCCTTTTAAGAAAACCATTCCATTTTTTGGCAATTTCAGCTGTGTGAGTAGGGAAAAGAATTTATCATTGTTCCATCAAAGAGGAAAAGAAAAGTAAGTTAAAAGGCAAGGTATAATGATAGAACATAAGCACAAACAATTCATGCAACGCTGATTATCCAATTTGTCACCTGATTATACACATTGGTTTTGTTCAAAATTTGTTGAAGGCAAAAATACATTACCTAATTCGACTGCATCAACACGAACATAAATATCATATCCCTCTTCCCTATTGTGCACAGTGTCCATCAATTTGCCATACCATGTCAAACAGCCAGTCTCCTTCCCAGCAATATCTATGCTTGCATATGCAGAGCATGAACAATTCCTCATGCAATTCTTTTCACAGTCCCTTGGACTCATATTCGTGCTCACCCAAACTGCTGCTGAAGTGTCAGGTACTTTAACATTCGCCACTTTCACAAATCCGTCTCCATGGCCACATAATGAGGTAGACTCTAGCCGCTTCCTGACACACCCGCCTGATGCATCTTTTAGAATATTCCATTCTCTTGGGGACTTGGGTTCATACCCCGGTAAACAATCACATTCAAATCTTCGACTAAAAAAGTGAGGATCACATATTCCATAGGTACCACAACGCCCATATGGATCACACGGAGATTTTGGTACCGACCAGAATTCATTCCATTTGCCATCTTTTTCATGCCAAATTAGATTCTTAACTAGTCCTCAATAGTCCAACATTACCCTTAGGATAACAGAAGCATCAGAAACAGAGTAGGTCATATATGTCTCATTTTGATTGTTGACAAAACTAACATTGGATATATCTGTATAACTTTTCAAGGGCCAAGGAAAGCCTCGCCAAATATATTTTATACCCCAATAGATAAAAACCTGTGGTGATCCTTTTGGGTTGATCCGAAGTGAAAAGTTTCCAGTTCCAGGGTCATCTGCTGATTTCCAACATATCGGGAACCGGTTCATGCCTGTCCTTTGGTTCAATCCAAGTTTCATTCCTGGGAGTATAGTATCCGTAGGATGATCAAAGCTTTCCCACACAGTACTTTTACTTCTATCGTGGAACAAAACCAAATTTCCTGTATCCAAGAGCTGAGCTATAACACAAGTATCTGCAACCTCCACTGAGACATTTGTAGACCATACAGGAACCTTCTGGCTATGGTAGCTACGGAGAACGAGATTTCCATATTGGTCAATTGATAGAACTCCCGAGGAACCATTGATTGGATTATCCCTATTTGCTACCCACACCACAGTTTGCTCTCGGACTTTATGGTACCAGATTCCAAGATATCTAAAACTGGAACTTCCGGGGCTAAAGAATCCTAATGCAAAATTATTTTCTCTAGAGATCAGAAAGTCACCATCATGAATGGTTTGGTTTATAGTTATGGTGTCTTTCGAAGAAGAAAATGCGAAATGGAGGACTAGAAGAGAAGAACGCAGGAACAACTTTGGAAAATCCATACTGGTTCTGTAATCATCATTGAAATGAAACTTATGTGGGATGTGGTCATATTTTTAAGCTAGAAAAGTCCACAAGGAGCTAAGACTTTTGACAAGTAAACTGAGATTTTTTTCAACTATATTTCTTATCTTCTTCACCAACAAACATTGACAATAGTAGCCTACTTTTGAACATTGTAGACTGAAGAAACGTGTCCATTGAACCAAATGCACCAACGTGGAGGAAAGGTTGAAATTTGTAGGTGCAGGAGTAGGATGATTAATGAGCTTGCAAGCCAAAAACAACAGAGGAAGAGAATGGACGAGGTCCATTAAATCCTACAGCAGAAGCCCTACTCATTGTGACATTTTATCGAATATATGGACTGCATTCCAAGCAAACGCAGTGACAGCAGCTCCCTCTCCTCTACGGACGTGAAAAAAGATGGAGACACGTCAATATTCTATTTAAAAGGGGTGGAATTTCCAATTCCACAAAGTAAGCCAATATTACCAAACTAATACACCCTTATAAAAATAAGGTTATCACACTTCTATTAAATAACAAATGTTAAATCTGTTCAATTTTATATATTTTAATTAATAATTTATATAAAAATATTTTTAATAATAATTATTTTTTAAAAAATTAAAACTTTATAAAATATTTTAATTTTATTTATTGAAAAAATAATATATAAAAAATAATATAAGATTGTATTCTAGTCAGATGAATCAGAAAGAAAGGATGAGAAATTTTCCCTGTAGAAAAGATTGTCTATGCTGAGGCTCTTCTATTATGGTGGATTTCACGTTGTGGCTTATTATAATCATCAAAATCAACATACGTATATTAAATAAATTCTCTTCATATTGGATTATTAAAAAAAATAATTAAATATATATTAACTAAATATGAAATTAATTAAATATAAAGCTTATTAATATAATTAAATATGTTTGATTAATTAACATATAATTTTTAAAATCAATATTTTAATATTTATTAGATTATTTTTTTAAACAATATTTATTAGATTATATGTACAATATATTTCAATTATGTTTCTAAGTTTTATATAAAAAATATTTAAATTTTAAATATTATTATTAAGTATTTTTATATAAAAATATAATATTAAACTAATAAAATTTTAACTGGATGAACTTATCACTCAAGCTATAAATTTTCTAATCATTTCTTTGAATAACAATTCTCTTGTCATTTCTATTGAATAAATATTTTTTTATATTATATGATGTTACATTATAAAAGGAAATAATAATTTTTTTCATAATATTTGAAGGGTAAAAAATTAAAATAGAAAAAATTTGGATTCATTATTAAAAAAAATTTGTCAATGTGATATGAAATTAAAATTATTTATTAAAATAGAGTGTGTTAGAAAACCCTAATTAAATTAGTATTTTGAGTAAATAATGATTCAGTCTTTAAGATTTAATAAAATTTATATTTTAATCTCTGTATTTAAAAAAAAAGTAATTTAGTTATTGAGATTTGACAAAACCTACAACTTAGTACTTATTGTTACAATTTCATTAAGTTATCATTAATTTTAACAAAAATAATCAAAATGTCATTATTTTTATTTTTAATCTTAAATAATTTAGTCATTAAATTTTTATTTTTCTAATAATTTAATCACTTAAATTTTATTTTATTAATAATTTAGTCCCTATATATTTAAAATATGAGTCCCATAAAATTCAGAAATTTTAAACTTAAACTATTAAAATATGAATTAATTACTTTAAGGTACTTGAAATTTTGATTAATTACAAAATCATTCATATATTTATAAATTGATCCTTAAATATTATAACTATTTATAAATAAGCCTTATAATTTGTAAAATTCTATTAATGTAATTATTATTTTAAATATATATAATATATCAATTTATAATATTTTCATATATTATATTATATTTTTTATACATAAAAAAGATAAAAAAAATATGAATATGGACAAAAATTGTTATGAAAGTAAAATTTTAAAAATTAAATTGTTTTCAGATTGTAAATGCAGTTAAAAATATTTTAATATTTTTACTAAATTTAATGAGAAATTAACTGTAAATCTAATGTTAGAAATTAACTTGTAGATTTATTAAGACTTCAAGGACTGGATTGCTTGATTCTAAAACTACAAGGACTAATATATAAGTTTAACTAAATGTCAAGGATTAAATTATCAATAAAATAAAATTTCAGGGACTAAATCGTTTTTATATTAAAAATAGAGTTAAAATTATTTTGATCATTTTTATAAGAATTAATAATAACTTAACTAAAATTCTAACAATAAGAATTAAATTGTAAGTTTTGTAAAATCTTAGTTATTAAATTATAGTTTACCCTAGCATTTTCATAACAAGTTTTTGCATCATACAAACATTGCTGGAGGAAAAAAAAAACAATTAAAAAACGCAATCAAATTGGCTTTTCTATTTAAAAAAATTACTATTTATCTCTTCCATTTTAATAAAATTAACTATTTGGTCATTATATTTTAAAAAATACATTATTTAGTCGATATTTCATCAAACTATTTAGTTCCTTTATTAATTTTTTTGTTACTCAAATAAATTTTGATCTAGTCAAACAGCTATTTAGTATTCTATTTTAGTAAAACTAATTAATTTCTATATTTAAAAAATATATTCCTAGATTAAAAATAAAAATGTTTATGTATGAAAACTAAATCTAAATTTACAATTTTTAAAATTTATTCTAGTATTTTCATTTAATTCTTTGCGCTATATTTTTGCATTTTCTCTATTGAAAAACAATACTTGGTAAAGTGTTAGTTGATATAGATTTTCAAATAATTAAGACGATAATCTAAAAAAATTAATTTTCAATAGAGAAAATATAAAAAAGGTGCCAAGAACTTGAATGGAATTATACTTAAATAATAAAAAAAAATATAAATTCAAATTTATTCTTCATTATAACAAAATTTCTATTTCTCATTAAAATATAAACACTAATTAATTAGTTCATAAAAATAAAAAAACAAAATAACTATATTTTTTAAAATATAAAAATTAATTAATTAATTTAACTAAAATAAAAGGACTTTGCCTTTCATTTATATTCACGTAATCATCCTGTCCTGCCGCATTAGTGGCTCATTTTCAGTAGCCCTTGACATTATCAAGCCATTGGCATTTTTAGTAATTTTCACATAAAATTAAAGCTCGAATTTCAAAACTCCTTTTGTAAGTACAATAATTTAATTCATTTATTATTTAAATGAATTAAAAATGTACTAATTATAATTAAAAACATTTGAATGACATATAACTTAAGGACTTTCAATAATTTGTAGTATAATGTCACATGTAATGAAAACAGACTCTCACACCCTCTAAAAAAAGTGCAACTCGACAATTTTTTATATTCCTTTTTAAGGACTAACTTTATAATATTTATACAGATAAATTACATAAATTTCATAAATATTTATGTTTTGGATTTAATTTCATGATGAATCAAGTCTAAAAAAAAAAATAATATCAAAAGAAGCATATCTTGGATCCCTATACTAAAAATTTATGTAATTGATGAGAGATATTTAACGACATACAACCTCAGTAATTGTCTCCTCATCCACAAAACAAAATCCTTCTTTTGGCTCTAATGAGCTAAAATTAATAATACTAGACTTTCTGAAAGTGAATGCAGGTTGCTTAGGAGAATGAAGACTAATTTCACTATTTAACATTAGAACAATAGCTGACATGGTTGGTCTTTCCATTACATCTTCTTGTACGCATAAGAGCCCAATTTGGATGCATCTCAATACTTCATCAGGAGAACAAGAATGCTTTAGTGATGAATCAACCATCTCCCATGCTCTCTCTTCTCTCCATAAATGCCATATCTATAACATCTCATCATTAGATGAACCCATAAACAAATTATTACAATTCGGAAAATAATTAGTTACTATAAGCATCTTCAAGGGTAAAATATTTTTATGCTCGCTGAATTTTACAAGGATTTCTTTATTGTGGTCATAAAAATTCAACTTTTCATAATTTGATCACTAGTTTTATTTATTTTTTTTTTCAACTAGTGCATGCCAACTTGACAGTGGTGATTTTGGTAAGAATTTCATTGGACATCTAAGATGATATACAAGTCAAGAAAGATACTAAAAATGAGGTCTAGATCAAAAATCAAATTGAAGAAGCCTTACAAAACTAGCCCCAAATTGAATGCCATGTCGATTTACGGTGGTTTCCCATCAAGTCGTGAAACTAATTGCAACAAAATCAATTTCGATTACTAAATTGCAACAAGTTCTAGTTTTATGACCACAAAGAAAATCAATGTAAAATTCAATGATGATTAATATAATTTACCCATATCTTTTTAACTTACTTTTCTTATCATGCTTGGGTAAAAATCCTCTTGATAAAAGCTATTGTTCCTTTTCCCTGTAATAATCTCTAATAATATGATGCCAAAACTAAAGACATCAGATTTTGTTGAAAACTTTCCAAATACCACATATTCTGGAGACATGTATCCACTGCATATGAAAAACAGATAGAAAAAAAAAAATAGTTATAATGCTCCTTTCAAATTATTTAATGTAAGATAGAAAGGTATTCTTAGCAGTGGTTCTGTGTGTCTAGCTGCTGAGTGTGTAGGTATACTTACAATGTTCCAACTATTCTGTTTGTCTTCTCATAAGTTTGGTCGCCTTTGAAGATTCTCGCTAGGCCAAAATCTGAAATTTTTGGATTCATTTCTTCATCCAATAGGATATTGCTGGTTTTTAGATCTCTATGGATAATTTTCAACCTAGAATCTTGGTGAATATATAAGATTCCACAAGCAATCCCAACGATAATATCAAAGCGTTTTCTCCAATCCAAGATTGACCTTCTTGTTTCATCTAACAAAAGATTTCCAATTGAATCAGTGCCAATTTATGCATTCAATGTCCATCACTCATATTGTTGAACCAAATGGAATCAGACAACTTTTGGAATACAATGCTAAACAAAGTAGAATACACTCAGGACTTACTGAAAAGAAAGGAGTCCAAGCTTTTGTTTGGCATGTATTCATAAACTAGCATCGGTTCCTCTCCCTGAATGCAGCATCCTATGAGTTTCACCAAATTCTGATGTTGAAGTTTTGCAATCAGTAAAACTTCATTTTTAAATTCATCTATTCCTTGCCCTGAATCTTTTGAAAGTCTTTTCACAGCAACTTCCTTTCCATTAGACAATTTACCCTACAGTCATGTTTTCACATTTAGAATCTCACAACAACTAGAGACGAAGACAAGCACATGTACACAGTTTTAGACATTTGCACATAAGTTATATATATGCACCTTATAAACCACACCAAAACCACCTTGCCCTAGTTTGTTAGCTGGAGAGAAACTGTTAGTTGCAGCAAGTATAGTGCTCAGATTGAAAAAAGCAATCTCTGGATGACTCATGCTACCTTCAACTTGATTTTCCACTGTGCCAATTGTATCAAGCCACCTTTTGTTCCATTTGTTTCTCACTGCCATCAAAAAGATGAAACCAGAATGCTTAATGCTTACTCATATCAGAGGCATGAATATACACATAAAGGCACAAAACATCATACAAAATCTTGTTTCTTACCCCTTTTCTTCTTCTTCTTGAACCACAAATATGTAAATGAGATGATGACAAACCAAGCCGAAACAACAGACACTACTAGAACGGCATACATATCCTTCCTTTTAAGAAAACCATTCCATTCTTGGGCGATTTCGGCTGTGTGAGTAGGGAAAAGAATTTATTATTGTTCCATCAAAGTGGAAGAGAAAAGGAAGTTAAAAGGCAAGGTATAATGATAGAACATAAACACAAACAATTCATGCAGGGCTGATTATCCAATTCGTCACCTGACTATACACATTGGTTTTGTTCAAAATTTGTCCAAGGCAAAAATACATTACCTAATTCGACTGCATCAACACGAACATAAATATCATGTCCCTCTTCCGTATCGTGTGCAGTGTCCATCAAGTTGCCATACCATGTCAAACAGCCAGTCTCCTTCCCAGCAATATCTATGCTTGCATATGCAGAGCATGAACAATTCCTCCTGCAATTCCTTTCACAGTCCCTTGGATTCATATTCATGCTTACCCAAACTGCTGCTGAAGTGTCAGGTACTTTAACATTTGCCACTTTCACAAATCCTTCCCCATGGCCACATAATGAGGTAGACTCTAGCCGCTTCCTGACACACCCGCCTGATGCATCTTTTAGAATATGCCAGTCCCTTGGGGACTTGGGTTCATACCCCGGTAAACAATCACATTCAAATCTTCGACTAAGAAAGTCAGTATCACATATTCCATAGGCACCACAATGCCCATATGGATCACACGGAGATTTTGGCGCCGACCAGAATTCATTCCATTTGCCATCTTTTTCATGCCAAATTAGTTTCTTAATAAGTCCTGAATAGTCCAACATTAACCTTAGGATAACTGAAGCATCAGAAACAGAGTATGCCGCATATGTCTCATTTTGATTGTTGACAAAACTGGCATTGAATGTATCTGCATAGCTTTTCCAGGGCCAAGGAATGCCTCGCCAAATATATTTTATACCCCAGTAGATAAAGACCTGTGGTGATCCTTTTGGGTTGATCTGAAGTGAGAAGTTTCCAGTTCCTGGGTCATCTGCTGATCTCCAACATATCGGGAACCGGTTCATGCCTGTTCTTCGGTCCAACCCAAGTTTCATTCCTGGCAGCACAGTATCCGTAGGATGATCAAAGCTTTCCCACACATTACTTTTACTTCTATCGTGGACCAAAATAAAATTTCCTGTATCCAAGAGCTGAGCCACACAAGTATCTGTAACCTCCACTGAAACATTTGTAGACCATATAGGAACTTTCTGGTTATGATAGCTGCGGAGAACGAGATTTCCATATTGGTCAATTGATAGAACTCCCGAGGAACCATTGATTGGATCATCCCTATTTGCTACCCACACTACAGTTTGCTCTCCGACTTTACGGTACCAGATTCCAAGATATCTAAACCTGGAACTTCCGGGGCTAAAGAATCCTAATGCAAAATTATTTTCTCTAGAGATCAGAAAGTCACCATCATGAATGGTTTGGTTTATAGTTATGGTGTCTCTGGAAGAAGAAAATGCGAAATGGAGGAGTAGAAGAGAAGAATGCAGGAACAACTTTGGAAAATCCATACTGGTTCTGTAATCTTCGTTGAAGTGAAACTTATGTGGGATGTGGTCATATTTTTAAATAATAAAAGTCCACAAGGAGCTAAGACTTATAGAAAAAAGTTATCCCACATCATATTATTACAAAAATGTTTATTTTATATTTAATTAATTATTTATATAATAAAATAGAGTAATAGATATTTGATATATAAAATGTGAATCTAATATGAAATATTATTTTTAAAATTCAATTATGTATAATAACTTTAGAAATGATTCTAATGTCTCTGTATAAGCTAATTGGTGGAATATGTGATATTTGAAAGGTTGTCAATGAAATTTTATATCTTCATTGGGATCATGTTATTAGGGATTGTTATAGGGAACAATAGCTTTTTTTAAAGAGCATTCTACCTAAGAATGATGGGAAAAATAAGTTAAAAAATTTGGGTAAATTTTTGTAATCATAACTGAATTTTATATTGATTTTTTTTATGATCATAAAATTAGTAGTAATTTATTCACTTAACTTTCATTTTATTACATTTAGATTTCATTTATTTGGTAAAAAATAATTTACATGTAGAAAATATAAATATTTTTTTATCATTAATGATATTTATTTAAGTTTTAATAAAAAATATTTTTTATTAATTTATTTTTTAAATACTCTAAATATTAAAAAATATTTCTTAAAATAATATTTTTCATAAAAGGAACCGAGCATTAATTTCCTGATTTCAATAGGAAACCCACTTGGAAATTGACTTAATATAGGTGTCTTCAGTAGATTGGAGGCCAATTACGTCAACAACGTTGATTGAACGGTTCAGTTGAAATCAATTTCTAGTGGCAAATGATGACAACTACAATTTGAAAGAATTTTTTTTTTTTAATTAATCCTGTTCAGATGGGATTAGCTTGCTTTTCTTTTTCCTGGCCAATGTTATGTCATCAGCATTCAAATAGGTTTTATTTTTGAATTTTAGGTTGTATCCATCCAACTTCGTTTTAGTCGAACAAAATTAAATATTTGAAAATATATATATATATATATATATATTTTTACGAATTATCTAATATTGTAATTATCCAATATCCAATAGGGAAAAAAATATAATTTATATGGTATTGTTTGAATAAATTATCAGGATAAAAAGAAAATATAAATAAAATAAAGAATAATACCTATTTCTCTTCGTTTCAAAACGTACAAGTATCGGAGAAATTGAATTTCTACTCCTTTCTCCTCTTTTATCCTCTTTTCTCTCCTAATTTATTGTCCAGACAAAAGAATTGTTAAAAATGAAATTATTTTTCTTCTCTTTTCTTTCCATTTTCTCAATCCAAGCAACGGGTTAGAGACTTAAGTCAACCAATTGATGTTCCTATTGATGTGTTCTATGCCACTATTGACTTAAGTCAACCAATTAAAGTCAACCAAGAGACTTACTTGTTGCAAAATGAAAATTGCAGGATTTGCAAAAGAAATCCATGAATATATTTCTCATCAATTGCATAAATTTTTAGTATGGAGATGTATGATACGCTTCTTCTGACAATGATTATTTTTCTTTAACTTTCTAACTCAAGAAGGAAACAAAAATTTGCTATGAAACGTATTTATAGCAATAAATAAATGATTTGTGGCCAATATATATGATATATAAAAGAGGAAAGGGGGACATTACAAATTTGCAAAATACTCTTCATTATTTTTATTATTTATAGAAATACCATAAACGTAGATTTTGTAACAGACAAATGATTTGTCAGCAATAATATATGTTAGTGACAAAACTCTTTTGCTAATTCAGGTAACTTCGTTGCCAATAACTTTTAGCTACAAAATTTATATCACTAATACTTTTAGCAATGATGATCAATACAGTATTGTCGTCGCTAATAACTTTTAGTAAGAGATATTCCTTCGTTCATCTCTTACTAAGTTCAATTTCTGATATTTTAATAATTTAATATAAATTAAAATTTTAATATTATTTTAATATTAATTCTACTTATACTATAAATTCTATTATAATTCTTAATATTGTAATTCTATAATTTTAATTTTATAAGTATTATTAATTCATTAAAAATTATTTAATTTATTATAATAAAAAAACCTTAAACATTGAATCTTACTTCTATTGATTTATTTTTTTAATTGTTTTAAATATTTATAAATTTATAATTTTAAATTTTATAATAATAATAATAATAATAATAAACAAAAATATCCTTAACATAATTGCAAAATTATTTAACTTAATTGAATAAAAAAATTTGCAGATGTGAAATTATAATCTCATTCAATATGTTTTATTTGTTACAAATTTTTAGCCATTTTTATATAAATATATAAGTATTTAAAGTTATAGCAAAGAATAAAATTAATATATAGTATATTAATTTGAAATTTAAATATTTTTATTATATAAATTAAAGTTAAGGGACGATGATAAAATAATCCTCAAAGTTAAGGGATAATGGATGAAATTAATCTTTCAAATCACCTTACTTGTTAAATTAAAAATATAAATCAAACCTAAAACATAAATAATTTAAATAGAAAAAAAATTGGAGTGCTGGAAGCAAATTTAACTTCTGGAATTCTTGCATATATTTATGAGAAATATAATAAATAAATATAGCACTAATTTTATTTTTTTTTATATCTCTTTAACGATCTTTATAGTTTTCCAAGTGCCTTAATTAATTCCACCTACTTGTGTCACACAAGAAAATAATAATTGTTAAATGTTAAATAATAGTGAAGTGTACATAAAAAAAATAATGGGTAAAAAGCCAAGCAATTGAAATCATTTAGAGATTCAATATTTTTATCATACATAAAATAATTGAAACACATATTTTTATGAGAAATATACTAAAAAACATAGCATTACATTTCTTATCTTTTGATTTTTATTGTCAGTTTGAATTTCATCTTTCTTAAAAAAGAATCATATTTAGAGAACAATGGATGAAACTTAATTTATATGTATAATGAAAAATAAAAAAATATCCAATTTATGCTAGAATTTCAAATTTTATTTTATAATTACAATAAAATTAAATTAGTTCATTCATTATTTAAATGAATTAAAAATACACTAAGTATTATAAAAAAAATATTTAAATGAAATATAACTTAAGAGCTTCTAATAATTTATATTAGCATTACAAATGGTCATAGCTCAGTAAATAACTGTAAAACATGTAAAAAAATTTGGAATATACCACATGTAATAAAAACAAACTCCTGCACCATCTCTAAAAAGTGCCATTTGACCAAATTTAATATTCCTTTTTCACGACTCAGCTTTATAATATTTATACAAATAAATTATATAAATTTCCCATATATTTGTTTTTTAAATCTAAATTTATAATGAACTAAGTCTAAACAAGAAAAATTTCAATAACAAAAAAAGCATATTATGGATCTCTATATTAAAAATTTATGTAATTGATGGGAGATATATTCAACGACATACAACCTCAGTAATTGTTTCCTCATCCACAGAACAAAATCTTTCTTTTGGTTCTACTGAGCTAGAACTAATAATACTAGACTTTCTGAAAGTGAATGCAGGCTGGTTAGGAGAAGGAAGGCCAATTTCGCTAGTTAACATTAGAACAACAACTGACATGGTCGGTCTTTCCGATACATCTTCTTGCACGCATAAGAGCCCAATTTGGATGCATCTCAATACTTCAGGAGAGCAAGAATCCTTCAGTGATGAATCAACTATCTCCCATGTTCTCTCTTCTCTCCATAAATGCCATATCTATAACATCTCATACATTAGATGAACTCATAAACAAATTATTTATGCTCACAGAATTTTACATTGATTTTTATTGTGGTCATAAAAATTCAACTTGTCATAATTTGATCACTAGTTTTAATTTTTTTTGTTGCAACTAGTGCACTCTAATTTCATAGTGGTGATTTTGGCATGAATTCCATTGGAAATCTAACATGATATACAAGTCAAGATATTATAATACTAAAAATAAGATCTGGATCAAAAATCAAATTGAAGAAGCAACACAAAACTAGCCCCAAATTGAATATCATGTCAGATTTCTAGTGGGTTTCCCATTGAAATCAAGAAACTAATTGCAACAAAATCGATTAAATTGCAACAAGTTCTAGTCTTATGACCACAAAGAAAATCAATGCAAAATTCGATGATGATTACAATAATTTATCCATATCTTTTTAACTTACTTTTCCTATCATGGTTGGGTAAAAATCCTCTTGACAAAAGCTATTGTTCTTTTTCCCTGTAATGATTTCTAATAATATGATCCCAAAACTAAAGACATCAGATTTCATTGAAAACTTTCCAAATACCACATATTCTGGAGACATGTACCCACTGCATATGAAAAACACAAAAAAATAATTATAATGCTCCTTTCAAATTACTTAATGTAAGAAAGAAAGGCATTCTTAGCAGTGCTTCTTTGTGTCTAGCTGCTAGGCGTGAAGGTATACTTACAATGTTCCAACTATTTTGTTTGTCTTTTCCTGAGTTTGGCCGCCTTTGAAGATTCTAGCTAGGCCAAAATCTGAAATTTTTGGATTCATTTCTCTATCCAATAGAATATTGCTAGTTTTTAGATCTCTATGGATAATTCTCAACCTAGAATCTTGGTGAATATATAAGATTCCACGAGCAATCCCAACGATAATATCAAAGCGTTTTCCCCAGTCCAAGATTGACCTTCTTGTTTCATCTAACAAAAGATTCCCATTTGAATCAGTACCAATTTATGCATTTCATGTCCATCAATCATATTGTCGAAACAGATGGAATCAGACAACTTCTGGAATACAATGCTAGATAAAGTTGGATAGACGCAGTACTTACCGAAAAGAAAGGAGTCCAAGCTTTTGTTTGGCATGTATTCATAAACTAGCAATGGTTCCTCTCCCTGAATGCAGCATCCTATGAGTTTCACCAGATTCTGATGTTGAAGTTTTGCAATCAACAAAACTTCATTTTTAAATTCATCTATTCCTTGCCCTGAATCTTTTGAAAGTCTTTTCACAGCAACTTCCTTTCCATTAGACAATTTACCCTGCATTCATATTTTGACATTTAGAATCTCACAACAACAACTGGAGATGAAGACAAGCACATGTACACAGTTTTGAGACATTTGCACAGAAGTTACATATATGTACCTTATAAACCACGCCAAAACCACCTTGCCCTAGTTTGTTAGCTGGAGAGAAACTATTAGTTGCAGCAAGTATGGTGCTGAGATTGAAAAATGCAATCTCTGGATGACTCATGCTACCTTCGACTTGATTTTCCACTGAAGTTTCGTTGTAGTATGTCCTGCCAATTGTATCAAGCCATCTTTTGTTCCATTTGTTCCTCACTGCCATCAAAAAGATGAAACCAGAATGCTTAATGCTTACTCAAATCAGAGGTATGACTACACACATAAAGGCACAAAAAATCATACAAAATATTGTTTCTTACCCCTTTCCTTCTTCTTCTTGAGCCACAAATATGTAAATAAGATGATGACAAACCAAGCTGAAACAACAGATACTACTAAAATTGCTAACATATCCTTCCTTTCAAGAAAACCATTCCATTTTTGGGCGATTTCAGCTGTGTGAGTAGGGAAAAGAATTTATTATTGTTCCATCAAAGTGGAAAAGAAAAGAAAGTTAAAGGCAAGGCATAATGATAGAACATAAGCACAGACAATTCATGCAGGGCTGATTATGCAATTTTTTTACCTGATTATACACATTGGTTTTGTTCAAAATTTGACAAAGGCAAAAAAACATTACCTAATTCAACTGCATCAACACGAACATAAATATCATATCCCTCTTCCCTATTATTTACAGTGTCCATTAATTTGCCATACCATGTCAAACAGCCAGTCTCCTTCCCAGCAATATCTATGCTTGCATATGCAGAGCATGAACAATTCCTCCTGCAATTCTTTTCACAGTCCGTTGGACTCATATTCATGCTCACCCAAACTGCTGCTGAAGTGTCAGGTAATTTAACATTTGCCACTTTCACAAATCCTTCTCCATGGCCACATAATGAGGTAGACTCTAGCCGCTTCCTGACACACCCGCCTGATGCATCTTTTAGAATATGCCAGTCCCTTGGGGACTTGGGTTCATACCCTGGAAAACAATCACATTCAAATCTTCGACTAAGATAGTCGGGATCACATATTCCATAGGTACCACAATGGCCATATGGATCACACGGAGATTTTGGTGCTGACCAGAATTCATTCCATTTGCCATCTTTTTCATGCCAAATTAGTTTCTTAAGTAGTCCTGAATGGTCCAACGTTATCCTTAGGATAACCGATGCATCAGTAACAGAGTGGGCCGAATATGTCTCATTTTGATTGTTGACAAAACTAACGTTCAATATATCTGCATAACTTTTCAAGGGCCAAGGAAAGCCTCGCCAAATATATTTTATACCCCAGTAGATGAAGACCTGTGGTGATCCGTTTGGGTTGATCCGAAGTGAAAAGTTTCCAGTTCCAGGGTCATCAGCTGATCTCCAACATATCGGGAACCGGTTCATGCCTGTCCTTCGGTTCAATCCAAGTTTCATTCCTGGCATCATGGTATCCGTAGGATGATCAAAGCTTTCCCACACAGTACTTTCACTTTTATCGCGGACCAAAATCAAATTTCCTGTATCCAAGAGCTGAGCTACACAATAATCTGTAACCTCCACTGAGACATTTGTAGTCCACACAGGAGCTTTCTGTTTATGGTAGCTATGGAGAACGAGATTTCCATATTGGTCAATTGATAGAACTCCTGATGAACCCTTGATTGGATCATCCCTATTTGCTACCCACACCACAGTTTGCTCTCGGACTTTATGGTACCAGATTCCAAGATATCTAAAACTGGAACTTCCGGGGCTAAAGAATCCTAATGCAAAATTATTTTCTCTAGAGATCAGAAAGTCACCATCATGAAGGGTTTGGTTTATAGTTATGGTGTCTCTGGAAGAAGAAAATGCGAAATGGAGGACTAGAACAGAAGAATGCAGGAACAACTTTCGAAACTCCATACTGGTTCTGTAATCTTCATTGAAGTGAAACTTATGTGGGATTTGGTCATATTTTTAAATAAGAAAAGTCCACAAGGAGCTAAAACTTTTGACAAGTAAACTGCGATTTTGTTGACAACTATATTTCTTGTCTTCTTCACCAATGAACATAGACAATAGCCTACTTTTCAACATTCTACACTGAAGAAACGACTGTGTCCATTGAACCAAATGCACTAACGTGGAGGAACGTTTGAAAATTTGTAGGCGCAGGAGTAGGAGGATTAATGAGTTTGGAAGCCAAAAACAACGGAGGAAGAGAATGGACGAGGTCCATGAAACCCTACAGCAGAATCCTTATTCGTTGTGACATTTTATCGAATATATGGACTGCGTTCCATGAAACCCAACAGAGCAAACGCAATAAGAGGAGCTTCCTGTCCCGTACGAATGTGAAAAAAGATGGAGACACATCTATCATAATGCAGAGTGTAACAAATCTATATTCTAGTTTAAAGGGGTGGAATTTCCAATTTCACTAACCAAGCCAATATTACTAAACTAAAATAACCTTTTAGAAAAAAAGTTATCCCACATCTCCTATTAAATAAGGTATGGGAAAACTATTTAATTTTATATATTTTAATTAATAATTTATATAAAAATATTTTTATTAATAATTATTTTTAAAAAATTAATAATTTTTATATAAAATTTAATAAATATTATTAAAAATGTTTATTTTATATTTATTTAATTAAATATATAATGAATTATAATAATATATATTTAATATATAAAATATAAATTTGGTATAAATATTATTTTCTAAATCTGAACCCATTTTAAATTTAATTATATATAATAACTTTAGAAATGATTCTAATGCCTCTGACATAAAGCTAATTGGTAGAATATGCAGTATTTGAAAGGTTTTCAATGAAATTTTATACCTTTATTGGGATCATATTATTAAGGATTGTTGTCACATCCTGCTCCTCCGTAAGGTATAAAATGATCCCATAGTATACTTAACGAATTACCGTATTTAGCCTACCGGTAACCCATTAAATATACTACAAGGGATTTTAAAACAATTTCTGTTCATTTTTAAGCTGTGGGTAAATTTTTCACAAATATTAAAAATTTTTAATTGACACTAAGTCACAAATCAAATTTTTGGATATTTAAAACTACCGCAATTTTTACAAAAATTCCGGCAGAGTACCGGCTGTATTTTGAGAAAACAGTTCTTCAAAACCTAAAAAGAAACACACTTCCAATATTTTTACTCAACCATAACTCCAACACAAATCTATTTCATCTCACAATTTCATACAAGAAGCTCAACTTAAAATCAACCGCAATTTAAAGCATCTCATTTAAAAAAAAAAAAAAAATTTCATTCACAATTTACAAAAAAAATTAATTATTTACATTAATTACAAAACTCATAAATAAGTTTGAACATTACAATAATTTACATTTTAATTACATACCCAAAATAATATTACAAAAGTTCTTGTACAACTGTTCAAATAAATTACATATATATAATTACATGCATACATCAAAATCTAATGTACAAGGGTATACCTCTAATATATCCAAAGCTAATCCCAATGAGTCTTCAAGGGCAGCTATCGGAAATCTCACTCGGCTGCTCTATCTTTATTTTCACATGCGACAGCATACAAAGCTATCGCTGAGTGGTGAACTCAGTAGTGCACAACCATAATTTAAAACATAATATACAATACCTTATCAAAATTTTAGCACAGAAATTGGAAATCTTGAAATTCAATCAAAATTTCAAAAATCAAAATATTCGTTGCCAATAAAATAAATTATTTGTTAAAATGACTCTGCTCAAGAATTTCAACTTATCAAATCATAACTGAACATTTAAAGTAATTTCAGTAATTTATGGAAACAAATATTAATTTTAATAAAATCAATTATGCATAAATCTCATTTGAAACCACAATTCTTACTATTCAAAACTCATTCTTTATCTCACTAACTATGCAAGACTAATCCGTAAGGGCCATATTCGGGGTGATTCTAACTCTCTATGATCGGGGAGATCGAATCAGGATTCTAACTTCCTATAGTCCGGGAGGTCGAATCATCGTGCATAGTACACACCACAATAATGTAACTTCCGAAAGGGTCAATGAAAAACTTAGATCTAATCTCTAATAAGAGGAGAATCTAAGTCTGTGCACATACTATGGTATTCAAAGCAAAACAAAGCTAACTCCATTGTCTCATCAACAAATGAGAGAGACGGGTAATAACCTAGTCAAACATCTATAGTGAGATATAAAACAATATCATGAATCTCTTTGTCCTTTTTGTGAGCATAAATCACAACACAATTCAATTCAATGTCAATTCCAATATCCAAAAATTTTTATACTCATCACAATTCAAAATAAATTTTATCCATTTTCCATATCAAGTATATTTCAATCAAAATTTTCCTAAAGCTAACTTTATTCAATTCATGACAAAATAAAATCATAACTAATTTCATTTTCTAAAACTAAACTTATTCATACCATAATACATTTCAATAATTGCTGAGATAAATTCAATATTTGATAAACATAATATAGTAAAAAATAAAATCATTTAGTCAAAAGACACATGAAGAAACATAACCAATAAAAACACTAATGAGCTAGGGAGAGATTAGAGATTGAGCTAGGGGAAGGGAGAAATAGCAATAGGGGAAAGAGAGAAAAATGTAGAGAGAGAACTAATGAGTAGAGATGGCAACGGATAGAGTACTCGTAAAAATTACCCTAATCGAATTCAAACCCGATTAATATTATTAAAACTTGAACCTATCCTAAACCTGATTATCATTACCCAAAAAATACCCAAACCCATTCAAATTTATATATTTTAATTAATAATTTGCATAAAAAATATTTTTTTATTAATAATTTATATTTTAAAAGTTTAATAATTCCATAAAATATTTAAATTCTATTTTATTTAAAATAAAAAATATAAAATTTTCAAATATTATTATAAAAAACGTATATTTTATATTAAATTAAGTGTGTGTGTGTGTGTATATATATATATATATATATAAATTGATTCGGATAATAAATATACAACATATAAAATCCGAGCATGTCCCAAACTCAATTATTAACTATCAAAACCTATCCTATTAGGGTTCAGTAGGATCAGGTACTCACAAAACCAAACCCATTACCATCCCTACAAGTGAGAGGAGAGAGAGAGAGAGAGAGAGAGAGAGAGAGAGAGAGAGAGTAAAACAACAGAGAGAGAGGGAGAAACAACAAATAAAGGAAAAATAAGGGAAATAACTGGAAGAGAGGGAAATCACATTGTAGAAAGCGTAATTTAGTTATTTAAAAGTTTTCTCTTCTTTTGCCATTGAAGTCAGTGAGATCAACAGCAAATTAAGTTTAGATTCGACAGAGGGACTTCTAATTTTGACCAAAGAAAAATTGAGATACTAAATACTCCTTCCATCTACTTTTTCTTGTTTTTTTAAGTTATTTTGTCGAAAATTATCTACTATTCTAAGAAGATTAAGGAGCGTTAATTATTATTTTTTTTTCAATTTTACCCTTATCTATACTAAGCACAATAGTTATTTCAACAATCCTAAAACTAAAAGCCATCTTATCACATCCCTCTTAATTAGATGAGATAAAGAGTAATTTATTAAATTAATGAGTATTTTATTATAATTTAAGTGATTTAATTGAATTCTTATCAATATGCAAAAACTTTAAAATGACATATAAAAATGGACAGGGATAGCATTTTAATTGTTCGAATTATAAAGTCCCAAGTGTTATTGATAGAAAAACCTAGGGACTACATGGTAAATTTCTTAAAATAAAACCCCTTTTACTCCTAATAAAAGAATGAAATAAGATTGAACATTAAAAAAAAAAATCCCACTTGGACAAGATTAATTTAAAAAATAATTTTCTTTAAAATTTTGTTGTCATATACATACCACTAGAAATTGATTTTAATTTAACCGTTCAATCAATATAGAAAAAAATTATTGTATAAATTCAATCCATCATAAAATTTGGACACAAAATATATAATGACATATAATTAGTTTATATATGAATTAGTCAAAATATTGGCATTGTGTGAGACTTTTATAGTAAAAGTACCAAAAATTTTTAAGAACGTACTTAAAATATATACAATTCAAATAAAAAAAAAATTGAGTGCTGCAAGAAAGTCAATATATGATTACATTTTTCATAGAAGAAAATAATAATTGTCAAAATTCTAAATAATATGAAGTACACGCCAAGCAATTGAAATGATTTAGAGATACTATTACTTTAATATACATCAAATGCTTGAATTTCGAAAGTCATTTTATAATTACAATAAAATTAAAATGATTCATTCATTATTTAAATGAATTAAAAATGGACTCATCTAATATATAAACAAATATGAATGCTAAGCTTTTAAAAATGCCTAAAAAAATAAGCCATTTGGTCTTCTTAAAAAATTAATATATAGCATTTTAAAGCATTAATTAATACAATTTAAAAAGTAATAAAAATAATCTACTAATCAACTTATTTCAAATTTTAAAGAATAATTAATAGTTAATTTGATAGGCATATAATTTGAATTTCTTAAAAATATTGTAATTTCAAATTTTAATTAAATTTTAAAGGATAATTAATAGTTAATTTGATAGGCATATAATTTGAATTTTTTAGCAATATTATAATTCCCTTAATTTTATTTGTTTCACAAACTCTAAAAGCTTATTACCATCATCCACTTGCTTATGTGTCACACCCATCCTTAACATATGGAGACGAATGTAACCGGGAAAACTGACAGAGTTTCCTGTAATGCCTTGAATTTACAGACTGTATTCAGTATATTTTAGTAAGAAATTCAAATATTGAATATGGTACGTAAATTGGATTAAATGAGGGGTTAAATTAAAAGTTTGTAAAAGACACTTATAGAGTTTGTTGCAAAGTTAATGAAGTTTGGGGAAAAACTTAAAATTTTTCAACTTAGTATCTAATTGAGTTTAATTAAGGTCATTAAGTGTGATTAATTAAATTAATTAATCATTAATTAAATGAGTGAAAATGGGACAAATAGCAAAGTAACGAATGGCAAGAGGGGGGGATAAATATCTTAGGGCACTTAATTGACAAGTGTTGTCTTCTTCTTCCAAGCAGCTAGTCGAACCACTTCTCTCTCTTTTCCTCCATTTTCTTTCATCCAAGCTCATATACAAACCCTAATTTATGAACCTAAGATGCTATTTTATGATGGAATTAAACAAATTGAAGAACAAGCCATGAAATCAAAGTAAAAGTGAAGAAAGAATTCAAGATTAGTGAGCTGAATTCAAGTGGGAGGAATTTAAAATTTCAAAAGGGAAAACAACTAGATTGAACGTCAAATTCAAGGTAAGAATACTAATATTTTCTTAAGTCTTGTACCTATTAAATTTGAGTTGAGGATTGATGGGAATTTTGGTGGAAATGATGAAGGAAAGTGAAGATTGAGTGAACTAAAGGCAAACCAAGGGTGAGGTAGAATTCTTAGTGTGGTTGACCAAGATCCATGCATTGAATTAGACTTGGAATTTTTGATGAAAAGTGGTTGCAATTGGGAGTTATTTGCTGGAACTAAGTTGAGTTAAGTGTCTGTCTAAGCTTGTTATAAAAATTGTTACTTTATGAATCATTGTATGGTGATTGTCAGGATTAGTGAATCCAGTGAGCAGTCTACACTAATTTGGCTATAAGTTGAGTTATAGAGCTCCAATTGAGATGCAATTTGAACCAAAATTTTCTTAAGATATAGACTTATAAATTCTATGTTTTGACCTGGACTTAATTTTAAGGGTAAAGTGATTGAAAATTTAGTATAAATTGATATTGCAAATCTAAAATTTCCTGGAATTCAACAATTCATCCCTATAACCTTTGTGTAGTAAGCAGAGCATATCTCCCTTTGTATATCTCCAATTGAGGTGCTATAAGATGCTTTGGAAACTTAAGACATAGGCCTAAAATTTTACTTTAGAGACCCTGTATAAATTCTAGGTGTAAAGTGCTTGAATATTGAGTGCAAACTTGAATTAAAAATTTGGAAACCTGAAATTTCTAGGAAAATGCATTCGGGAACAGTAGTTGGTAATTTAGCTATAACTCATGATGTAGGCCTCCAAATTAAGTGATTATTGAATTGTTGAAAACTTAAAACATGTAGGAAGATGTTTTATGAGGACTAGTTTAATTGAATCTGTCTTTAGAATGGTCAAATTAGCTTATGAACAGGAACTATGAATTTTGTTTGTAACCAGAACTGGTTATGTGAAAACTAGATAGTATGTAGAAATTGGAGCATAACTTGAAATCTAGACCTTGGAACGGGGTGATTCCTAATTCAAACGAAAGTTAAGACCCTAAGCTATAAATTGTATGAAGACCATAAGAGCTAATTTTGTCTTTAGAGTACCCAAGGAGTTCATAGAAAATAAGCTACCAAATAGGTGTTCCCCTAAATTGGTAATCTGCCTTCTTGAATAGTTTGTATATAAAGGGGTATAAATGAATTTCTACACATCTAAATTAGATTAAATTAATTTTTAATGAAAGTTAAGACATAAATTGACATATTTTATGAAGGGAACTAGTCTTGAAAATGTCTTTCTCTAGGTATTATGATTGCAAAATAAGTTTGGGAATCTGCCTTATGGGGAATTAACATGATTGATACTAAATGCTATGTGAAAATGGTTATGTCCTTATTTTGAATATGAAATTGATTATATGATGATGCCAATTGGTATTAAAATGATGAATGTCAATCCTTCCTTATTATGAATATGTAAACAAGTATATAATAATGACAAATAATGTGAACATGATGAGTGTCAATCCTTTATGGATGTAAGAATGTTTGATTATCTAATATCATGTTATAAGACTATTGAGGCCTAAGATTCTACCTGATTTAAAGATAGAAACCGAATAGTTTATCATGCCAAATAGGGGGATAAGCTAGCAGATCTGTAAACTGAAATGAATCAATATCTATGAGCATATAAAGATGGCATCTGGAAGACGATGTTGCAATACACGTATTGATTCTAAAAAAAAAGGCACATAAGACGACACCTAGAAGAAAGTGTAGCTATGGTGAAAAGGGCATGTAAGACAACATCCGAAAAAAGAAGTTGCAGTGGAAAAGAGAAAATGTAAGACGACATCTGAAATAAGGTGTCGCATTAAAATCTCAGTATCCTGAATAAGGAAAGTTATACCAAGGAGGAATTGGGCCATTAAACAAAAATAAAGAAATGACAAGCCTTCAAGTTAAATGAGTTGCTCTTTTGTTTATAAACTAGATTTTACTTTTGTTAATAGATAACTTGTTGCCATATGTATATTTCATGACTAAGATTAGTGAAATTCAATTAAAGAGTTAATAATAAAATGTTTGATTTATCATTGTAAAAATTGTTGTGAATTGTTACATACTTAAAATTATCTTAATTGTTTGATTAAATGTTTACAGTATATATAGTTACAGACGACTATTAATTAGCTATCTAAAACTAGACATGAGCCACTAAGCTATTTGCTTAGCACAATGGGCTTTTACCTCGTACAGGTACTTAAGTCGAGGATTTACAGAGAGTAGATCATTAAAGTCTGCATTAAAGGAGCATGATTTTGAGAAGGGTTTAATTAGGGTTAGCATTCTTTACTTGTAAATGATTCTTTTTGTATAAGTTGTATAAGTAATTAAATATGAAAAATTGTATCTAAGTGAATGACATATTATATAAAGTTTATATTTTGCTTAAATCACTTTTGGGGTATCATTTTTACATGATAAGTGTGGAATATTCATATGAAATTAAGATATAGTTCTTATTACAGGTTGTGGAAATTACAGTAACGCTCCCGGTTTCGCTGTTATGTTGTCGGATCAAGGGTTGTTACATTTCCCCTAAATTTATAGCTAAAAGAAATTCAGAAATCTGTGAAAATACATTTGATGTATAAAATATGGCATCTCTGCCCATTAGCATTTTTACATACACTAATATTCATATACCCTCTTTATAACCTCTCTGTGAGGATTAAAATAAAATGTTTATAGAATAGAGCTTCTAGCTGTCTTTACATATATACAATAAACTAAAACAAAATAAATATTCAAAAGAAGCATATTGGCTCGACCTCCACTAGACTCTATAGTTGGTGAAGTGGAAGAGAGGACAACGTTGAAAGAGAGGCTGCTAATGGTGGAATCAACAAAAGAATCTAAAATATTAAAAAAATTTAAGAGGGTGAGTACAACTATTCAGTGAGCGGATAAATAAATAACAAAGGGGGAACAGGTAAGGTTTTGGTACTTCATAGTACCAATTATGGTATATTCAAGCAGGTCAGCTAAATAAATATCATTTAATCCAAATCATGTAGTTGAGCTGAAAAAAAAATTCATGTTGTAACAATATTACTGAAATAAATATATTAAGATCATAAAATCTGCAACATCTTCATACACTCCCAATATGCTTCCTATAGATAATACTGGTATCTCAGGCGCAATAATAAACTTTAGTAGCCTGAGAGCAATGCTAGCATCTTGGGCTCTATAATGACATAATAATAACCTAAGAGCAATAAAAATACTAGTCATACACATGTGCAGAGCTACCCCAAAGGGCTACCACCTGATATACACCCCAAAGGCTATGTGTATATCAAGTGCTTGAAGGAGCGAAAGCATGAAAAACATAAGATTAGATCATTGAAATTTAAAATTTTTCATCTAGGGTCACATGCATCATGCAAGATTCATTTTTATTTATTTGATTTCAATGATAAACATCATATTAAAACTCTTTTAATATGATTTTGGATCTACATTTACCATTTAAGATTTTAGAATTAACAAATTAATTCATTAGAACCCTAGATAAGATCAAGAACAAGTGCACTAACCTTTTTGATGCACTACAGTGTGTTTGGCACCTTTGGGAGCACTAACCTTTTTGATGTACTACAGTGTGTTTGGCACCTTTGGGATGCACCTAGGACACCAGATGTTGTCCCTCTAGCTTGTCCACACCAAGATCACCTATGGCAGCCCTTGAACAGCTTCTAAAGCTTTCTCTATGAATTAGAAAATCAAGTTTTGTCTTTTGAGAGATTACAGATGTAAATAGGACACTAGAAACGATTTCTAGTATTTTTAATTCAAGAGATTGTTTGCTAATCCCTTTGAATTGATGAGAGATGAAGAAGAAGAGAGGAAGAGATAGCCAAGGGGTGGTGGCACCAAGGGAATACAGCAGTTTGTTATTTTTTTTCTTTTCATAACAACACTTATATAGCTAGGTTACCACTTAAAACCCTTGCCACATGTCACCTTCTGATTGACTCTAGGTTTAATTGACCCAATCACATTGTGCCAAGTGTCAAACCTATATTTAATCTTGACTTTGATCATCTTACATGATTAAAAGACATATGGCAAGCTTATGTGTAATGCCACGTGTCACCATCTCATGGTGCCACATGTCACCCTGTGAAATGACCAAAATACCCCTGTGTCTTAATTTTGAGTTTCCAACCCAAAATAATTATTTCTCTTCTTCTAATCAATTTATATCAAATATAAATTAATTAATTAATCTCTATTAATTAATTTCTCTTTAATTAAATTCGTATTTAAACACTTTAAATATAAATTTAACTTATACTGTACATCCAATAACCTAGATGTGGTTTCAAGCCATGCTAGGGACTTTGCAATCTAATTGTAAACCAAACCTATTTAATTAATCAATTAAACTCTTTAATTAATTAATTAAATCATATTTAATTTAGTGATTACTTGTGTATGTGTGTGACTTACTAGGCTCATCACTAATTGGCAATGAGACATGATATCAACTCTTAATATCATCAGAGCTCTTTCTTACCATAAATGATTTCTCTAAATCATTTTATGCAGCTCATAGACTATGGTTAACACCTAGCATAGCATGCCATAGCCACCCAATCAGTAATAAGGTTTACCTTAAATGAACCTATAATCATATGTTACCATGCACTAGAATCTCTCTGTTACAAAATCCCAATTCGAGCTGGAGTCATGATTTATGTCAAACCCCATTTGCTATAAATATTATGTTCTCTTTTAATTCCAGTTCTTGATTAAAAAGATTTTCTCATCAGAAATTCTTTTCTGATTAAATCTATCTGTCCTGGCTAGGAACTTGAAACATCAAGAGCAATTAAATGAACATAGGATTTTATCCCTATTTACTTAGAGGAACAGATTCCATCTTGATCAACACCTACCTCCATATATAACTAGTAGGAGCCAACACATGCCCATACACCCATACACAGTACAAGTATGAAAGCAGTATCAAACTCAAACCACCTATATACAAGATAACTGTGCTATCTCAGGTCTAAAGATTATATGCACTAATATGATTTATGACAATACATTGATAAGAGTAAACTTCATGTGCTTGTCATAAGTGTCACTGGTTCGACCTACTTACATGTATAAGTGCCTATCATGTTTGTTATATGGCATGAGACTCACCATTCCATCTTATTTACATCTCATATAAATAACTTGGGAACAAACATGATTACAATATTTCTGGATAAGTCATGTCCTTATTGTGAAGTATCCTCGATTGTGAACCTATTTATGATACTTTGTGCTAGAAATACTGTCACTCATATTCTTAACAACTTAAGAATAGAATTTCTAACAAAATATCAATGGACCTTTTCTATTACACATAAATATATTATGTAAACGGAAAAGTGAAAATGCCTTTTATTAATAAAAACATGTACAAGATACATACTAAATGATATGCTCTAGGGCATACTACTAATAATCTCCCACTAGCACTAGAGCCATTCATTACAATATCTTAGACCCATCTTCTCAAGATGTCGGTCTAACTGAGTTTGTGACATAGGCTTAGTGAATGGATCAGCTGGATTTTCATCTGATGCTATTTTCTGCATGGCTATATCGCCTCGCCCAACTATTTCTCTGATAATGTGGTAGCGCCTTTCTATGTGTTTGGATTTCTAGTGAGACTGGGGTTCCTTAGCCTGTATGACTGCTCCATTGTTGTCACAGTGAAGTGAAACTGCTGACTCAATGGAAGGAACTACTGCAAGTTCTATCACAAACTTCTTTATTTCTTTGCAGCATCTGATGCAGCAATATACTCAGCTTTAGTAGTGGAATCTGCAGTCGTACTCTGTTTGGAACTCTTCCAACTGACTGCACCTCCATTACAAATGAACACATATCCAGATGTAGACTTTCTATCATCGATATTTGATTGAAAATCAGAATCGGTATAACCATCCAATTGCAAGTCTCCACCTTCATATATCAAGAATACATCCTTAGTTCTTCTCAAGTACTTAAGGATATTCTTGATTGCTATCCAGTGTTCCAAACCTAGATTGGATTGATACTTGCTAGTCAAACTAATAGCATATGCGATATCCAGCCTAGTACACAATATTGCATACATCAAACTTTCAATAGCCGAAGCATATGGAATCCTAGCCATTTTATCTCTTTCTTCAGGTGTCTTTGGAGACATCTCTTTAGAAAGGTGGATACCATGTCTCACTGGTAACAATCCTCTCTTGGAATCAAGCATGTTAAACCTCTTTAACACCTTTTCTAAGTATAGACTTTGGGATAAACCAATTATTCTTTTCGCTCTATCTCTATAATACCTTGTCCAAGTATAGACTTTGGGATAAACTAATTATTTTTTTCGCTCTATCTCTATAGATGCAAATCCCAAGAATATAGGTTGCCTCCCCTAAGTCTTTCATGGAGAATGTATTTGACAACCATACCTTTACAGTTATCAATATACCTGTGTCATTACCCATCAACAGAATGTCATCCACATATAAGACAAGGAAAGTGATAGCACTGTCACTAACCTTCTTATATACACATGGCTCATCCTCATTTTTTATAAAACCAAATAACTTAATAGCTTCATCATAACGGATGTTCCAACTCCTCGAAGCTTGTTTCAACTCATAAATGGATCGCTTTAGCTTGCATACTATGGAACCATCTTGGGATTCAAAACCCCTAGGTTGTTCTATGAATATATTTTCTTCAATGTATTCATTGAGACAAGCTGTTTTGACATCCATCTGCCAAATCTTATAATCATAGAATGCAGCTATTGCTAATAGAATCCTAATTGATTTAAGCATGGCAACAGGCAAGAAAGTCTCTTCATAGTCGATTCCTTGCTTTTGGCGAAACCCTTTCACTACTAGCCTTGCCTTATAGGTCTCTACCTTTCCATCAGAACCAATTTTCTTCTTGAAAACCCAATTGTTCCCTATAGGTACAATACCTTCATGTGAGTCAACAAGATCCCAAACTTGATTCTTATACATGGAATCAATCTCAGATTTCATAACATCAATCCATTTTGAAGAGTCTATATCTGATATAGCTGCTTCATAGGTAAGTGGATCATCTCCATGATCTACTTCTTCATGAGTAGACAACTCTTGTTCTTCTTCATGGAGGAAACCATATCTCACTGGTGGGTGAGATACCCTGGTTGTTCTACAAGGAACAGCTGTAGATGTTTCATTAATAGGTGTAGGTTGACTAGATGGATCTATATCCATGTGGGAGGGGGGCGTGAGGCGAAATATCATCCATTAGAATTATATAAAATGCACCAGGTAATACCCAGGAAAGATGGTGGAGTCACAATGGTCTCACTTAAGTACCACCTCCTTAGACAGCATTTCCTAGACATGCACTTCATACAATCCTAATAGAATCAAACCACTGGTAAGTACTGTCTTCCCATAACACTACCACGGTACTAAGGATTTATGCCACAAAGGCATAGATAGACAGGAGTCGCCACCCGGGTAATAACCGGGACATATTCAGTGTTTCTTCCGAGGGTCATGGATGGCAACTTACTCCTTGCAGAGTTTCCACAACCGTCATTACCATAGCCCAATGTCTAGGTTCGGGATAGTGGGTATGTAAGGGGAAGGTGTTAGGCACCCCTTACGCCTGGTCTAACCTCGTTAATTCGAGTGCCAGTCCTCTACTAATGTTTCTAAAAGTCTTGTTTATCATTCCTTTATTAAACTTCATCCTAAAAAATGTAATTCTAATCCTACACACGCAAGTAATTCACAAAAGGGTTGTTGTTTACACACAATTTTCATGCACAAGTAATTCCTATCTATGGGGTTGCTAATTATTTAAATGATATTTACCAGATGACTAAAATTAATTTATTATTGAGAATTTAATTTACAAACAAATTCAATTTCAAATAACCCTACGTTTCTATTTAACCTAATTAATTAATTTTCACCAAGTTACCCTAAGGATAATTGAACTAAGTTAATTATGTACATGTGTAATTTATTCTAATATCACATAAGGCCCAAACAATCACAACCTAATAAAGATTTCTAACATGCAAATTTATTTTACAATTACCAAGTATTAAATTAAATTTATTTACTTGCCAATGTTAGTTTAATTTACAAACAAGATTAATTTTAATTTACAAAGTATTTATTTAAATTAATTACATGCAAAAGTCAGTTAAATTAAAAACAAATTTAATTTTAATTTACCAAATAAAAGTTCTATTATTACTACAATTTCATGCCAATGGTTATTCGAGAAGTTTAGAGCTACTTACCTGTTGGTAAATGCAGTTGCCATTAGGGCAAGCTACCCTTAAAAAAGAGTCTTCTCTTCTAGTATGGCAATGATATCCTTGGCTTACTCCCGTTTAGCTCCATATAAGCTCCACGCAAATGCCCTCTTTGGTACTTACCTTAAGACTACTTACCAATTTTGTTTGTAATAAAAAATAAAGAAACTAAAGAAAATAAAAGAAATAAAGAAAATATTAATAACAATTTACATTAGATTCTAACTCTAGTCTCCTAAAGGGTTAAGATTCCTAATTAGTTACAACCACCTAATGGTCTAAGTCTTCTAACATTATCTAAACACTTCATAACACTTCTTGAATTAAAAGAACACAGAAAAATAGATCAAACATCAATTAAAACCCAAAAAAATACAAGAACATGCATAAATATACAATTTCCAAATTCTGGCAGATTAACAGTAGCATGAAATCCGATTTTTTAAAAATAGTTATACATGCCTAAAAATCATAAAAAAATTACAGAAGATAGCCTACATATCATACAAGATTATAAAATTTATAAATGCTAACCGAATGGTCTACATAAATCGTAACTTTTCTAAGTGACAGAATCGTACTACTTTTTTGTAAAATTCATAACTCATTAACCACAACAGATATGAATGCAAAACCAATTGGAAAAGATTCATAAGATTCTGAAGTTAATTTTAGACACTAGATTCACACAAAAATATTAAGGAACAAGGGAGATATGGGCTCTACAAGTCGGATATCCTGCAAATCAGATTTTACAGGAACCCTAACTTCAAACAGCCATAACTTACAAAATATTAAAGCTTTTTTAGTGATTCTTGAGCCTAAAATTAATGGAATTTCGGGTAGAATATGAATATAATTTTTACAAATTTTTTACAGATTCAGAAAATAAAGAAAAATAATAAAAATACGAGAGACAGAAACTAAATATGTGCAGAGTTGTGTATCCCCTCAAATTAAACATGATTACATGATCTATATGAACATATAAAATAAATTGAAGACAAAGAGCATAGAATTAAAATATTGTGTGGCATAGATCTTGAAAAGAAAACAATAAAAACTGACCTTCCAGAAATCTTGTATGAAAATCTTCTTGAAGAAAAGAAAAAAATAAGGAAGAACTCAAAGAGTCTTGAATATCTCTAAATTTCTTATAGCTCTGAATTTTCTCTTTCTCTTCCTCTCCTCCCCCCTTTCTTCTCTTCTCTAGTAGGGTATTTATAGGGTTTTGGAAGAGAGGTGTGATAGGGTTTGGAGTCTTCGGGTGATAAAGTTTAGATGACTTAAACAACTACGATTGTAGAATTCGAATAAGACTAGGATATGGGTGAGGTGTTTCAACCAATAGGAAGACAGGAAAAAATGGAAGGCACCAATAGGGAGTGAGGAAGAGGTGTGATAGGGTTTGAAGTCCTAGTGTGATAAAGTTCAGATAACTTAAATAACTAGGATTGATGAATTTGGATGAGACTGGAATATGGTTGAGGTGTTCCAATCAATAGAAAGAGAGGGAAAGGGAGTGACACCAATAGGGAGTGAGGAAGAGAGTGGGGCCAAGGAGGAGAGAGATATTTTGTTATTTTAATTTTTTAGAAAATAATTAAATGGGTCTCATTTAAAATTCCTAACTAGGCTTTCTTAGGCCCATGGAGCCCAATTAAACTTAATTAGATCCATTTAAAAACTACCCATATTAAATTTAAACAAAATAAAATTTTATTTAAAGTTAATTAAATTAATTTCCCCAAAACTTTATTATTATTTTTATTTTTTCAAGATCATGCCACGGAATTAATAATTCAGCTCTATGCCTCCAATTACATCTTACAGTCATATAATTTTTCATCATTGGGTTTTCCACGGCCTCAATGCACATACTCATCACAAAATAAGGGTCTACAATCCATCTGATATGTTGGTTGATCAGAATTCTCCAATTCTAACTCTATTTGCCTTCCTTTGCCTCCTTCTTGAACAAACTGTTGTTCAAGAAATGTGGCATCTCTACTTATCACAACCTTTTGTGATGTAGGCAAATAAAAATAGTATCCAAAACTATCTTTTGGATATCTAACAAATCGACCCTTTTCTGATCTGGTTTCCAGTTTATCAGTGTTCAGCTTTTTGATATAAGCTGGACAACCCCAAATCTTAACATGCTTAAGACTTGGTTTTCTTCCATGCCATATCTCATAAGGTGTGGAAGAAACTGATTTTAATGGAATCCTATTCAGAATATACAAAGCTGATTCTAATGTAAATCCCCAAAAGGAGATTGGTATATCAGTATAGCTCATCATACTACGTACCATATCCAATAGGGTACGATTTCTCCTTTTAGATACACCATTCAGCTGTGGTATTCTTGGAGGACCCAGCTTGAAACACTTTAATTCACCTGATTAAATGTCTATCAGCTATCAGATGCACCCAAAAAGTGAACCAAACACCTCTTTAATCTCCAAAGAAAACAATTTTGCAATAAGATTTTTATTGCCCTAAGAATTCCAGACTTGGAATCTGGTGCCATAACTTTTATCCATAGTTCCTCAGGAAACTTAACAAATAAATAAAATCAAAATGGTTAAATGTTTAATTTCACCCCAAAATTTATTGATATATTTAATTTAGTTAATTTTAACTTTTTGTTTAAATTAACTATAAAGTTTTAATTTAAGCTTCAGTTAACTCAAAATTAAAATTTCTACACTAAATTTATGGATTTCTTGATTTAGATAAAAAATCTAGAAGTTTAATTTCTTAATTTAGCCTCAAAATTAAGAAGTTAAATTTGATTTTTATAATTTTTGATTTAAATTGAGCTTAAATTGAAATTTTTGTATTAATTTAAACTAAAAATTAAAAATTAACTAAAATAAACATCCCCAATAAGCATTAAGTTATATAGAAATTTCATTCTCTGTAGCAACCATAACCGGAATAGGTTTGTTTATGGTCATGGCATCTCTGCAGGACGAAAGTGTGAAATGTATATAAATTCTGTCCTCAATTATTGCACTTTGCGTGGGGACTTGGAAATGTATATTTTCAATTAATGAATAACAAAATTCCATAACAAGACTATGACTTTTGAAAATTACAAAATTACATTTCTTCTCTGTGTTAGCACATACAATGACTTGGTTGGCACGTGTAAACAAAGCGAAAAAAGAAAATTTTTTCAGTTTTATTCTCTGACCCCAGTGGAGACATATGCAAGTTTACACTATGGATCCAAATTTCAAAAATAGATTGAAACTTTACTATTTAATCCCTATATTTTATCATTAATAACACTTGAGTCTTTATATTTTTGAAATTAAATTATTTAGTCTTTCAATTTTATTTTTGTCAAAATTAGAGGTCCTTCCGTCTAGCTAAAAATAATTTACTGTTAACAATAAATAAAATAACAAAATTTTCACTCTCTCTCCCTTTCTCTCTCCTCTTTACCCTTTCCCTTCTTCTTCCCTAACACTTTACCTAGTGACTCGACAAATTACCCGTACTCGAACCTGATTAATATTATTAAAACTTAAACTCATCATAAACCTGATTATCATTACTCAAAAAATACCCAAACCCATTCAAATTTATATATTTTAATTAATAATTTGCATAAAAAATATTTTTTTATTAATAATTTATATTTTAAAAGTTTAATAATTCCATAAAATATATAAATTCTATTTTATTTAAAATAAAAAATATAAAATTTACAAATATTATTATAAAAAACATATATTTTATATTTAATTAAGTGTGTGTGTGTGTGTGCATATATATATATATATATAAATGGATTCAGGTAATGAATATACAACATATAAAATCTGAGATTGTCCCAAACTCGATTATTAACTACCCAAACCCATCCTATGAGGGTTCAGTAGGATCAGGTGCCTACAAAACCTGACCCATTGCCATCCCTACTAGTGAGGGGAGAGAAATGGGGGGAGAGAGAGAGAGAGAGAGAGAGAGAGAGAGAACAAATAAAGGAAAGATAAAAGAAATAATTGGAAGAGACAGAAATCACATAGTAGAAACGGTAATTTAGATAATTAAAAGTTTTCTCTCCTTTTGCCATTGAAGTCAGTGAGATCAACAATAAATTAAGTTTAGATTGGATAGAGGGACTTCTAATTTTGACCAAAGAAAAACTGAGATACTAAATACTCCTTCCATCTACTTTTACTTGGTAAATTTCTTAAAATAAAACCCTCTTACTCCTAATAAAAGAATGAAATAAGATTGAACATTAAAAAAAAAATCCCACTTGGACAAGATTAATTTAAAAAATAATTTTCTTTAAAATTTTGTTGTCATATACATACCACTAGAAATTGATTTCAATTTAACCGTTCAATCAATATAGAGAAAAATTATTGTTTAAACTCAATCCATCATGAAATTTAGATACAAAATATATAATGACCTTCAAATAAAAAAAAAATGGAGTGCTGCAAGGAAGTCAATATATGATTACATTTTTCATAGAAGAAAATAATAATCGTCAAATTCTAAATAATATGAAGTACACGCCAAGCAATTGAAATGATTTAGAGATACTATTACTTTAACATACATCAAATGCTTGAATTTCGAAAGTCATTTTATAATTACAATAAAATTAAAATAATTCATTCATTATTTAAATGAATTAAAAATGGACTCATCTAATATATAAACATATATGAAAGCTAAGCTTTCAAAAATGCTTACAAAAATAAGCCATTTGGTCTTCTTAAAAAATTGACATATAGCACTTTAAAACATTAATTACTACAATTTAAAAAGTAATAAAAATAATCTATTAATCAACTTATTTCAAATTTTAATTAAATTTTAAAGAATAATTAATAGTTAATTTGATAGGCATATAATTTGAATTTTTTAAAAATATTGTAATTTCAAATTTTAATTAAATTTTAAAGGATAATCAATAGGTAAATTGATAGGCATTATAATTTGAATTTTTTTAGCAATATTATAATTCCCTTAATTTTACTTGTTTCACAAACTCTAAAAAGCTTATCACTATCATCCACTTGCCTATGCGTTCTAATTTTTCTCAAATGCTTGTAAGAAAAAAGAGACACTTTGATGCTTCAGAAGTTGAAAGATTGTTTAGAATTGGTAATGAAGATTAGTAATCAAATGTACGATTCCGTTCCATAAGGGTTTTCTTTTTCTTTTTTTTTTTCTTTTTTTTAATTTTTTATACTGAATATAACGTACAAGAGCTGATCTTTTGTGTAAAAAAAGTGAAAAATTAATTGTTTAAGATGAACATACATGTGTTTCAATTTGTATATTATTTCAATGAAAGAATTGAATTTAAGGTAGTATTTGATATTAAATCAACTTTATAAAATTTTATGTAATTCATTTACAAATTTAAAATATTAGTATTTGGTTTAAATAAAAATTTATTTAAAATTTTTAATAATCAATTTTATAGAATTTATTATAGCTAAATCAAATTCTATCAAAATTAATAGAATTTATTAATAAATTTAAAATTTAAAATCATATATATTTCAAGTGACAAAATTATCTTGTTATTACATATTATTTTATTTTATTTTATTTATTTTAAATACAAAATTTATTTTATTTGAAATGAATTCTATATTTGATATAAAATATAACAAACAAAAAACTTCATTTAGCAAATAAAATAAATTTTATTATAAAATTAAATCAAACAGAGTCTAATAGAATTTAAATTTTCATATTAATTACTGGCACTGAGACAATGTAAAGTTACTAGAAAAATTTAGATGAAAATTGTATTCCCTTAAATATAAACCGAAATAGATAAAAAAATTAAAAGGCTAAAAAACTATTAATCAAAATTTGACAGTTGTATCCACCATTAATTAATATTTACATATTTAAAAATAATTATTTAAAAATATCAAATATTTAGAATTTAAAAAATATAAAATATTTAAAATTTCTTTTTGAAAGCAAAATTTGTTTTATTAGATAATACCTAATTGAGTTTGAAGCTTCATTTTAAATTACCTTTGTTAATTACAAACACATGTATCGGAAAGTTAAAGATCACTCAAAACCAAAATTTGACAATTATGCCCACCATTAATTAATACTTATATAATTAAAAAAAATATTTGAAAATATAAAATATTTGGAATTTAAAAATATAAAATATTTGAAATTTTATTTTAAAAGCTAAATTAGTTTTATTTAATAAAGCCTAATTTAGTTTGAAATTTCATTTTAATGTTTTTAAATTATAAATTTAATTATGGATATTAGAAATATTTAATTTAAATTATAAATTTAATTATGGGTATTAGAAATATTTAACTTAATAATTTTATTTTAATAATTATTGATATTAAATTTAAAAGAAAACAAAAAACACTTTTGCCCCAAAAATATTTAATAAAAGCATAATTGTCGATGGCAATGCCTGTTCCCGTTCATGTCCCGTATATAGTGGGCGCTAATAACACTATACTTCAAAAATTTTAATAAAATTTAATTTGCATTAACATAATTAATTGAAAATTTTAATTAACATTAAGAAAATTTTAATATGATTTTAAAAATATAAAATATAATAAATAGATATTAAATTATATTATTAAAATAAAATAAAAAATAATTCACACAATATACCGAGAAAATGATTAATTATAATAAAAAAAATGAATGAAATCTAAAAGTTTCCGGTAATTTACATTACCATTACCAATGTTCATAGCCAATTAAGTAACTTTAACTCATAAAAATTTTGAAATATTAAAATTCTCATAACATCTCAAAAAAAGTACTACTTGGCAACGTTTAGCATTCTTTTTTCATAACGTTTATATAGATATACATTCCACATATATTTATATTTTGAAGCTATCGGATAATTCAGATCTAAATAAGAAAAATACTAGTATCAATAAAAGCATATCATACAACCTCTATAATTACTTCCTCATCCACATAATAAAATCCTTCCTTTGTTGCTAATAAGCTACTAGACTTTCTAAAAATGAATGCGTGTTGTTTAGGAGAAGGAAAATCAATTTCACTACTCAATATTAGAACAACAGCTAACATGGTTGGCCTTTTCAGTGCATCTTCTTGCACACATAAGAGCCCAGTTTGGATGCATCTCAATGCTTCATGAGGAGAACAAGACTCCTTTAGTGATGAATCAACTATCTGCCATGCTCTTTTTTCTCTTCATTAATGCCATATCTATAACATCATCATACACAAGATGAACCCATAAGCAATTGCAACAGTTTGGAAGATAAAGTACTAAAAGCATCTTCAAGGGTAAAATTTTTATAGTTATTATGGTAAAAAAGTTTCAAGTGGTCATAATTTGATCATTAGTTTTAATTTTTGTTGCAACAAAATTGAATTTCAATGACTAAATTGCAACAAATTCCGTGTTTTATGACCATAAGAAAAATAATTACAGAACTCAGTGATGATTAGAATAATTGACCCAAATCTCTTTACTTTTTCTACCATGCTTGGATAAGAATCCCCTTGACAAAAGGTGTTGTTTTTTTTCCCTGTAATGATCTCTAATAATATGATCCCAAAATTAAAGACTATTAGATTTTATTGAAAATTTTTCAAACACTACACATTTTGATGACATGTATCCACTACATATGCAAAATAGAAAAGAACAATTATAATGCTCATTCCAAATTATTTGATGTAAAAAAGAATTGTGTCGTTAGCACTGTTTCTCTTTGTCTTACTGCTGGGTATGTAGGCATACTTATAACGTTCCAACTATTCTGTTTGTCTTTTCATGAGTTGGTCTCCTTTAAAGATTCTAGCTAGGCTAAAATCTGCAATTTTTGAATATTATCTTTTATTATAAACTTTATTTTTTATATTTTATATTTAATTTTTCACTTATAATCCATATGACTAATTTATTTTTTTAAACGGATTTACAATTGAAATTGCTATATTTAATAATGTGGTTAATACTTTTAAAGATTTTTTTGAAAGAGGGAAAATTTACACCATAACTATTGGTGTAGTTAAGGAAATTAATTATAAAAAGTCTAAATAGTACCTCACACAATTTATTGTGGTAAAAAAATATATTATACTAATTTTTTTAAGAAATATTAAGATTTTGATAATGTAAACGATTATGCTAAATAAGATAAAATTATAATTTTTTTCCTTTTAAATTATAAAATTAGCTTATATTATATTAATTTAATATAGATTTTTGGATATAGTTATCAATATATGAAACTAAAGATGAGAGTAAAAGAGATATTATAATTGTTATCAAAAGGTAATTATTATTCTAATATTTTTTATTTTTATTATTTAAATTCAATTACTATTTATTTCTGTTTTATTTATTTGATTTTATTACTATTTAGATTAAAACAATAAATCTTTGATCTAATAATTATATATAAAAATTAATAAAAAATTATATAATAATAAATTAAATCACGAGCAACAGATATAAACAACATGCATAGCATGTTTTATATATATACACATATACATATACATATGTATATGTATCAGAGCCAGGGGGGTGTAGTTGTATTGTTAATAGGATTTATAATTTGAAAATTGCATTATTTAAAGATAGAATTTTTTCGAGTCTTTTGGGTTAGGGTTGGATTGTAAGTCCCAAGATAAGGCAATAAAGTCCATAGTTTCCCTATCTACTGTAAGAAAATTTTCATCTAAAACTAATAACAATTTTCAAAACATGGATTCTATTTTCTGTAGAATTACCTCTCTCTCAAACTCTTCCACCTCTTCCTCAGAAACAAAAAGGGTATTCAATAGTGAAAAAAATCACTATAGAGGACTTTGAAAAATCAATTGATGATTGGGAAATCCTAAAAGTTCAAAAAGATCAGATTTACAAAACCTCCAAATACAATTTTTTCAAAACAGATCTTACCATTAAAATCGAAGAAACAGATATCCAACTTTCAAAACCTTTTGAAACCATCCATCTTCTTTTCCAAAACTCTTTACAAAAACACAGAGAAAAATAGTACAAATACAATCATATAGGTTTAGTCCAAGTAGGAATTAAACCTCTAACAAAAGAAGGTCTAAACACCTCCATTCTGGAGGTTCTTAGAGACTCTAGGTTTACAAACTTCCAAGATTCATTGCTTAGTTCAATTGAATCAAGCTTGTATAATGGACCTATCTCTTTTGATTGCTATCCAAATTTTACTGTTTCTCTAAGTGATAGAAATATTCTAAAATCTCTTGTTTTACAAATCAACCCACAATTACAAAATGATTGAAGGATCAATTCCTCTTGCTTTAATTTTCAAGGTCCATTACAAAGCCATGGTTTCTGCTTTTATTACAAAACACCATTTTTAGAGTAACAAGGGAGAAACTTTACTTTTACAAATAGATCTTACAAAATCCAATGCCGTCATTCCTAAACCCATCTTATGGAAAGATATAACCTTACCAGATGAGTGGATCTTAGAAGGAGCAGTAAAACCTGAACTTCCAGAGTCTTCAAAACCAAATACTAGTATAAGACAAATTACACAATATACAGACAGTAGAGTCAAACTTAGTTTCGACAGAAAATCTACTAGTTCTAAGTACTCGAATGACTCTTCTACATCTAGTACCATAGACTTAGGAAGAATTTCTCAAATATCCTCTGTCATAAACCTACCCTCTACAAAACCATCTGAAGAAAGGACAAACCAAAATCTAGATTCTTTCTCAGGACAATAATTATTTTACAAAATTCAGCCTAGGTTTTCTACGTCAGATCTACCTAGCACTTTCTTACAAAATGTGAACTACACTATGAACATTCCCCATCCAGTCTATACAAACCAACCAGTGAAAACTATAGAACAACAGGATTCACCACCAACTTCTCCGACCTTCTCTGCAGTCACGAAAATTGTGGCTAATGAACAAAATGTTTTACAAAAAGAATTTGTTGTAAATAAAAAATTATTCGCAACCGATTTCTATTCGAAAGAAAATGAACAAAAAGGTTGTGGTTTTTCAAAAATTTTTTACAAAGAAGACATGATATCCAAAAATAATTTTATGAATTTGTTGAAACTCATCAAGTTCATATTTTATTCTTTGATTGGTTGGAAATATATGCTTTTGCAAACTATTTTTCATACCCCTTTTCAAAACCTTAAACCCTGTCACAATTAGGAATGAAAAACTAGAATAGGAAATCTTTGATGGTAGGAAGATAGAGTCAGACCATCCTCCTCTTAGACAAATCAAAATAACCCATTTTGACCGAACTGTAGAGGCAACCCCTTACAAAAAGGTAAATGAGAGTGATTCTATGAATATTAGAAATATTATTCAGCAGAATAACTTTACAAATGCACATCTCAGTACCATAGGAAATTAGCTCTCTAGGATAAAACAAGCCCATAAAGCAATATTTCCCTCTACCAAGACTCCAAAGCCCATTATACAAAATTAAAAAAATGCTATTTTCAAACTTTTCAAGTCTCCAAAACCAGCTAGCAAAACATACAAAATAATAAGACTGAGTTCATGCAGACTATTAGAAACCAACTTAACATATTAGAAGCATCCACTTCCACTCCTGCAACACCTAACATGCCACAAGCATCTCAAAGAAGTGTCAACATCTTAGAACATGAGTCAGACTAACAAAACCCCAAAGAAAACCATGAAATCAACAAGCTTTCTTGGCAGAAAAAAGAACCTGTTCCAATAACGGCTCCAGACATGGGCATAGAAAACAGACTAAACATTCTGACTTAATCAAAATTCAATGCCTCCACTGTCTATGAATGGAACATAGACGGTATGTCTAAATATAATATCCTCGGTTTGCTCTAACAAATGACCATAATAGCAATGCTTACAAAACCCAAACAGGAACCTCAAACAAAGCCATTGCTGAACTCCTGATAGTAGGATTCTTAGGACAGCTCAAAGAATGGTGGGATTACCATCTCACTCCCCAACAACAAATGAAAATCTTAGGTTCAATCAAAACTGAAGAAGATGGGACACCTATACTTGATGAATTAGGGCAAACAATTCAAGATGCAATAGCCATCTTAATATTGCATCTTGAATTGTTACAATCTCCTTGCATTTTGTAGGTGACCCTTTCCATCTCAAAGACAAAAATGCTGAACTCCTTTCAAACCTCAGATGCAAAAAACTCAGTGACTTTCAATATTACAAAAACACTTTTTTTAACTAGAGTTATGCTTAGGGAAGATTCAAACCAGCCTTTCTGAAAACAAAAATTCATAGTAGGACTTCCAACACTCTTAGGAGAAAAAGTTAGAAATAAAATTAAAGAAGCCTTTGGAATCCCAATTCCTTACAACCTTTTAACTTATGGTGAACTAGTTAGCCTCACACAGAAAGAGGGTTTAAAGATTTATTGGGACCTAAAACTACAAAAACACTTGAAGTGGGAAATGAGAAAAACCTGCCAAGAATTAGGATCTTTCTGCAAATAGTTCAAAATAAGCACAAAAAACCCAACTCTAGATTGTGGAGGAGCTTGCAACAGAAAACCTTATAAAAAACCATTCAAAAATTTTTCAAAACTTTAGCAAGACTCTTATTACAAAAGGTCTAGTAAAAAGTACATGAAAAAGAATTCTAAGAAACCTAAAAGCAATCCTAGATCCAAAATAGATTTACAAAACGTCACTTGTTACAGATGTGGTAAGAAAGGCCACATCTCTAAATATTGCAAAATAAACAGAAAACTCTAAGAACTCCAACTAGAAGACGAAGTCATTGATAAAATAACATCTCTTTTAGTTGAGAGAATGGAAAATGAAACTGGTTCTTCAGAACTCGCTGAAGACAATGAATCCTTGCAAATAGATGAGTTAGCAACTTCCTCTTCCAGTTCTAGCTTCGGTTCAGAATCTGAACTAGATATAAAACAAGTCAACATTATTTCGAAAGACCAAGAATTTATCTTAGAAGTCTTAAAACATATCGAAGATCCCAAATCCAAAAAGAATTTCTAGGGAAACTCCTAAAAACTATTGAAGAAAAACCAATCCAAACTCCCTCACTTCTACCTTCCACAAGTACAAATGACTATAACCTTACATCCATACTTGGAAGGGAAAAAACTTCAAAATAACTAGTGATCATCCAAAACCATCAAGAAGAAATCAAAACAATAAAAATTGAACTCAAAACTTTAAAAGAAAAAAAATTGGAAGATTCAAAAATCCTCCAAAATCTCCTTTCAAAACAAACCTAAAAAGAATTTGAAGAAGAAAAGGAAACTCAGAATGTTGAAAATCTAGAAAATGTTCTAGAAGATTTTCTCTTTACCTTAAAACAGATTACTTCTAGGAAATATTTGATTCAAATCACAATTATCTTCTCTGGAGATTTCAAAATTAACACAATTACCCTTTTTGATACATGAGCAGATTTAAATTGTATCAAAGAAGGAATTGTTCCAAAATGATTTTATGGAAAAACAAATGAAAAACTTTCTACAGCAAACAATTAAAAAATGTCTATTAGCTATAAGACTGAAGCCTCTATAGCTAATAATGATTTCCTTATTAAAACCTCTTTTGTTCTTGTAAAGGGCATCCATCACAGTGTAATCTTAGGGACCCCTTTCATCAATTTGATAACTCCCTATAAGTTTAACTATGACAATATTTCTTTCAAAACAAAAGGGAAAAATCTTATTTTCTCTTTTATAGAAAAGCCAAAAATCTCAATCTTATAAAAGCCTGCTCCATTTATGAGAATGAGGTTAATGTATTAATAAAAGGAAAACAAAAACATTTGCAGTTTTTAAAACAAGATGTTTCTCTTCAAAAAATTGAACATTGATTACAAAACAAATTGATAAAAAACTAGATTTCAAAACCCAAATTGAAAAGGAAATTTGTTTTGACTTGCCAAATGCCTTTTGGAACAGAAAACAATATATGGTCAATTTACCATATGAAAAAGATTTTGATGAAAAACAAATCCTTACAAAAGCTAGACCAGTCCATGAAAAAACAATATATGAGAAGATTTAAATTGTATCAAAGAAGGAATTGTTCCAAAACAATTTCATGAAAAAACAAATGAAAAACTTTCTACAGCAAACAATTCAAAAATGTCTATTAGCTATAAGACTGAAGCATCTATAGCTAATAATGATTTCCTTATTAAAACCTCTTTTGTTCTTGTAAAGGAAATCCGTCATAGTGTAATCTTAGGGACCTCTTTCATCAATTTGATAACCCCCTATGAGGTTAACTATGACAATATTTCTTTTAAAACAAAAGGGAAAAATCTTATCTTCTCTTTTATAGAAAAACCAAAAATTAAAAATCTCAATCTTATAAAAGCCTGCTTTATTTATGAAAATGAGGTTAATGTATTAATAAAAGGAAAACAAAAACATTTATAGTTTTTAAAACAAGATATTTCTCTTTAAAAAATTGAACATCGATTACAAAATGAATTGATAAAAAACAAGATTTCAGATTTCAAAACCCAAATTGAAAAGGAAATTGGTTTTGATTTGCCAAATGCCTTTTGGAGCAGAAACCAATATATGGTTGATTTACCATATGAAAAATATTTTGATGAAGAACAAATCCCTACAAAAGCTAGACCAATCCAAATGAATACTGATCTTGAACAACACTGTAGAATGAAAATTCAAGATTTCGAATCAAAAGGATTAATTACAAAATCCAAATCACCTTGGAGTTGTGAAACTTTCTTTGTAAATAAAAATTCAGAAATAAAAAGTGGAACACCTCAATTAGTGATCAATTACAAACCTTTAAACAAAGCTCTTAAATGGATTAGGTACCATATTCCAAATAAGAAAGATCTTTTACAAAAATTACATTCTGCATTTGTATTTTCAAATTTTCACATGAAATCAGGATTTTAGCAAATATAAATTGATCCAAAATTGCATTCACTGTACCTTTTAGGCAGTATGAGTGGACAGTCATGCCGTTTGGTTTGAAAAATGCTCAATCAGAATTTCAAAGAATCATGAATGAAATTTTGAATCCATATTCTAAGTTTTGTGTTGTCTACATAGATGATGTCCTCATTTTTTCCAATTCCATAGAGCAACATTTTAAACACCTTAAAACATTCTTCTATGTTGTCAGAACAAATGGATTGGTTATTTCCAAGTCAAAGATTTCTCTTTTCCAAACCAGAGTTAGGTTCCTAGGACATTACATTACTCAAGGAACTATAACATCCATTGAGAGATCTTTAGAATTTCCCAATAAGTTCCCTGATAAAATCTTGACAAAACCTAATTACATAGATTCCTAGGAAGTCTCAATTATGTCTTAGATTTTTGTCTAAATATTAACCGTTTAGCAAAACTCTTGCATGATAGGTTAAAGAAAAACCCTACTCCTTGGACAGAACAATACACCCAAGTTGTTCGCCAAATTAAAAATCAAGTTCAAAACATTCCTTGCTTACACCTAGCTGATCCTTTAGCTTCTAAGGTAGTTGAAACAGATGCCTCAGAGTTAGGATATGGCGGTCTTTTGAAACAAATCCAAAATGGGAGGGAATGCATTATCCAATTTCATTCTACACATTGGAATAATTGTCAGAAGAATTATTCCACCATTAAAAAAGAAATTCTTTCAATTTTCATGTGCATTACAAAATTTCAAAGTGATTTACTCAATCAAAAGTTTTTACTTCGCATTGATTGTAAATCAGCAAAAGAAGTTTTACAAAAGGATGTTTAAAATATTGCTTCAAAATAAATTTTTGCAAGATGACAAGCAATCCTTAGTATTTTTTATTTTGATATTGAATTTATTAAATGAGATACTAATTCCATTCTAGACTTTCTAACTAGAGAGTTTCTCCAAAATAGAGCCTGATGGTCCGAAAAAACAAAGGAAAAGCAGTCCAAAACCCAGAAAAATCAAACCTTCCAAAACTAACTTCTTTCAGCCAACCTATCAAATCATGGATTGATATAGTCTCAAAAGAAGAAAAAACCCTTACAAATCAATCACCTGAAAAACAGCTATAAATCCAAGAATGGATAGAATCACTATCTAAATCTCCAGAATTAATTATGGCATTGCAAAACATTTCCTAAGTGCAGACTCTACAAACTCAATAAGGTATGATTTCTAAACCTGGTTCCAAAACCCTAGAGAAAGGAGAAAGTTCTTCTCAAAAAACCCTTTCTCAAGAAAGTTTGCCGAACAATTTCTAAATTGTTTTCTCACAAACAAAAACTTCAAAAAGATTTCTGAATATTTTCTAAAACCACATTTCCAAAACATTTTGACCATGGAGGATGAATTTTATGATAAAAATTCATCTGTAGCAATTTCAAAAATTTTTTCTCAAGGTTGATTTTTTAAGCCATGGGACTTATCAAAAACCCACCTTACTATATGGCAATCCTTGAAGTAACCGAATCAGCCAAGTTCAAAAATTTCTTCCTAAACAAAAACCATGTTGATCTAGCTTACTCAACCTGCTAGATCCAAAAAATCCTCCACCCGGCAGAATGGGGACAAAACCTTTCCAAACCCAGAACCTTTCCCCCCAGTTTCAAAACCAAACTAAACCACTACACATCCTTCAACTATTGGGATTACCAACAGGCTTGGTTTAATACCTTTCTTGTCTAAAACCATAAAAACAACTATTCGTGGTTAATCTATTTTAAGATTAACATTGATGTTTCAAAAATTCCTTCTTGGTTTGTCCAATGGTGGAATTATTTTGGAGCCCTTCCAAACCTTCTCACCCCAGAAATCCAAGAAAGTTACACCCTATTCAAACAACATTTCAAACCCTCAGAAAAAGAAAAATGGTTCTCAGCCCTTTTCCTTTTCTATATAAAATTCTTCCTACCTTGGGTCCTTGTTTGGTTCCTTGAATATCATTAACAAGATGGTACCAATATTCTTGCAAGAAGATTCAAGATACAATGGTGGGACTCCTTCAATGTCCCAGAAAAAAAAATTCAAAAACCAGCTATTCAAGATTGGCTCAAAGCCTAAAACTTTATTCCAGGGCCTTCAAACTCCAGCTTCTTGGCCCAAAAATAACACGCTTTGGCCCAACTTGCAGCGCAAAAATTGAGGAAGAATACTTTGCAATCATGAAACAACTTTTGCAAACTAGGTCTGATACATCCGTAGCATATTCAGATTCAGAACCTATCATCAACCTTGGCGATGATAATGAAGATGACTGTTATGGGATCTTTCCTCCTATCGAGCGATCTTCTTCCTAAAAAAAAAGGTAAAAGAAAATTATTTCACGTGGCAGCATTATTGGTTGCTGACATCCAAAAACCGTACAAAATACTTTTGGGCAAGTGCAAACAAGTCCAGCTTTGCACCACTGAAAGATGCTCCCAACTTTGCACCACTGAAAGATGTTCCAGACTCTGAAAGATGCTCTCATCCCTGCACTACTAGAAGAGGCTCCCAGACAGCACCTCATAGACTGCACAGTGAGCACAATAAGATAGGCTACTTTTAGTGCATGTTCATAAATTATCTTTACAAAACCTCTTCAATATCAGCTTTGTACTGTGGATAGATGCTCTCAGCTAGTAGCTCACAGACCACATAGTAATTTTGAAAATTCCAAAACTACCATCTGGACCTCTTTAAAAGGAGAACACTTCTCTATGGGGAGGACATAATGTAACACCCCCGTTGTATAGCCTGGTAGATTTCACTGTTCCGGTGACCAGTGTCGGTCCGGACAATTAATGGGATTAAGGCCACACTTAAGACAACTTGAGAAGCCATAAACACAAATAATTAGTAATGTTTAATTAGTTAACTATAAATAAGAAAAATAGAACATAAGAGGTTAAACGAGCCGAGAGTCACAGCGATGAGTGACCTGCTCGGGAACGACTGCGAAGTCGTTTTAAACTCAAATTTCGAACCGTAAAGTGACGCCATGTCCTTAGGACCCTTATGAACACAAATGGAAAAGAGAAAATCACGAAAAGAACTGTTAAGCTCAAATAATTAGGTCAGGAGCGGAAGAAATATTGGATTATTTGCAACCGATGAACTTACGAGGGTCAATTTGGTCAATTGATCCCGAGAGCTGACTCCTGACCTAACTGTTGAATAAAATCGGAGAAAAGAAAATTTCGGAATTGAGAATTAAATTAAAGAACTAATAGAAAAATAAATAAAAAAAAAAGAAAGAAGATGGAAAAGTCAAAGTGATGACATCATGCATGATGTCATAAAGGCTTAATTGATTTATTTTATTAATTTGGGAATTTTGGTCTTCCTAAGACATAAAAGAAAAGAAAAAAAAATATAATAAAGTCATCTTCTTCATCAAAAACGTGACTCACCCTCTCCCTCACCCAAAACCTCCATTAAAGCTCATTTTGAGCTTGATCAAATCCCTAATTCCACCATAGAAAAATTAGCCACCATAGTTAAAGCTTATCTAGGCAACTTGAGAAGAGGATTGAGCAAGAAAGAAAGAAGGAAAATTTGAAGAAAAAGAGGAAAGAAAGAGAACAATTGAAGGCTTGGCATTTAAATTGAGGTTAGTATGCTAAATTCTTTATTTATCCATTCAAATGCATATGTGATGGTTGAAAGTGAGCTTAGAACTTGATTAAATGAAATAAAAATATGGGAGAAGGACAAACTGAATTTTTGGCCAGCTTGAAGAGAGTATGGATTGCATGAATTTAAAGGGTTTCAATGAGTTTAGGAACCTTGCTTAGTTGATTGATTAGCATTAAAATCATTAGAAGTAGTTAAATGCAAGAGTTAGTGAGATTAGGGTTTCAACGCTAGGGTTTATGAACCAAAATTTGGAGAAATGCATAAATGGCATGTTTAACCTATTGTGAAATGAAATAATGGTCAATTATGACCAAATAAGTTGTGTGGGAATGGTAGGAAATTAAACCAAATTCGTAGGTCAATGGTCATGCTTTGCGGCATGACCAAACCCACTGAAGGACCAAAACTCAAATTTTACAAGTCCAATTGATATGCCACCAATTGGAGATGAAAATAGACATAAAGAGCACAATTTTCATTAAGGAACCATGGCCAAAAACTGACCAAAACTTGGTGAAACAATTGACCAAAGTGAATTGATAGCAGCTGCCACTTGCACTAAATCGACCAAATGAGCGATGCTGTTCATTTGGTCATAACTCAGTTAGACAGGTCAAATTGACCTGAAATTTGGCCAGGGTTAGAGGGCATATAGATCTAAAACTTTCATGAAGAACATCACCCCAGATTATGCCATTAACCCTTCAAAATCATTGAGCAAAATTAAATTACTGTACCTGCAACTCTGCAGATTTTTGATTGAGCAGCAATGTTTGGATGGCTATAACTCCTCTAGAAAACTTCGGATTTAGGCGATTCTTGAACCGATGGAAACCTAAGACATAGTAGAACATTTCATATGAAGAAAGTGAGACCAAATTATGAACTTAACTTGATCAAATTATTGACCAAAGTTGGACCAAAATCTGCGAACCCAAAATTGCGGCATGAGCGATTGCGTGAACAGTAAAATTATTTTGACCATAACTTGAGCTACAAAACTCCGATTAAGGTGATCCAAAAATGAGAATACACTTAAGACAATAAGGAACATTTTCTATGAAGGAAGTTTTGTCAAATTCCAACAGTAGATCGACCAATGGAATAGTGCAACTTCGGAAAATCAAAACCGAAAATTGGCAATTTTGCCAAAATGACCTAAGCTTTAAACAAATGACCAAAACCAACAAGTTTAATGACCAAAATGTGGTATGTGGGTGAAGTTAGAGTTCCCATACCTAGTAAGCCTTAAAAAGTCAACTATTTGACTTGAATAGTATAGTGAATAGTAACCCGAAACACAAAATTTCGAGAACGTCGAATTTAACACGTTAGAGCTAGGTAAATATGAAGTTAAGTTTATTTTGGATTTATTTTAAGTTTTAGTACTGAAACATTGGAAAATTTCGTGTTTCAGTGGAAAGAATCTAGGGACAAACCCGAGGAGTCGAGTCAAGGCCAACAGGCGAGTCGTTTGAGGTTTGTGCACAACATATACTTTTATAATCATCTTTTGCATATCGTTTTGAATAATATGAAATGTTGGATTATGGTATTCTTATGATGTTTGATCTAAATTGTTGAAAATTATTGTGTATATTTGAAATGACAATGTTTAGCAAATTGTTAAGATAAGTTTTGAAACCACAGTGTCATGACCATATATTTGAACACCTCACTAGCACGACTAGTGGAGGTAATTAGTTTCGAATTTTGATTCCTTCTCTGGAGAAGTGTTGAGGTGTGCCAGTAGAAGAGGATGTGAATGGATATCCATATATTTGAGCTAGCTAGCCTTGTGATATGATTTCTCTTTAGCCTCTGGCTATTGAGATTCTATTTGTTTCGAATGGCATGATCTAACTGTGGGTTTTATGAAATGTGTTTTGATACTTTGAAATAAACTTGGTTTACATGTAAAATCTCACAATGCATGATTGTATTTAATTTTCATGTTTAGTCAAATTTTTGAATGAATGTGCTTTAAGTTTTGCATAAAGATTATTTTAGTATATTGTGCACCACTGAGTCCTAGTACTCAGCGATAGCTTTTATTGCTGTCGCAGATACAGAGACTAGAGGAGCAGCAGACTGAGCTGCTGAGGTGTGAGAAGCTACCAGCCTAAAGTTTTCGGGTATAATTTATACCCTAACTGTAAATATTTCTTTTGATGTATATATTGCACATAAATGTATGGACATGTACATGGGTCTTGAGCAGCTTGTACAAAGTTTGTATAAAAATTGTAATAAATTTTAGTTTGGACTTTTTGAATGTAAATTTTAGTATGATGAATATATAAATTGTTTATCTTGAATGGAATATGAATAAATGATATTGATGGACAGTATTTTGAAGGAATTATTGTACTTGTGAATTTGAGAAATTGATTGAGATTGAGTATTAAATTGAAGCAGCTGTTGAGAAAAATTTTTAGAAGTGCTTTTTACAGGTATTCGAAGAACGGTTTTCTCAAAATACAGAGGAAACTCTGTCAAAATTTTTATAAAATTTGCGGATAACTAAAATGGACCAAAAATATTAACTAGTTTTAATATTAACTAAATGTTTTAAATACTTATTAGAAAATGCTCACCACTTATCAAAAATAAGAAAATTGTTTTAAAATCCCTTGTAGGGTACTTAATGAGTTATCGGTAGGCGAAGTGCGGTAGTTCATTAGGTATTCTACGGGATCATGTTATGCCTTACAAAGGGGTAAGGTGTGACATGTTTTAGTGGTATCAGAGCAAGTTTTTGAATTATGTTTTAAATTGTGAATTTGTGTCTTTTCTTTGTTAAGTACAACTGCTCAATGTCCATAATTGTTACATACAGTGCATTATATCATGAATATGAACTAACGGAGGGAAATCTCCTTGTGTTACTTGTTCAGGAGATACCCTAACTTCAGATTGAAATGGAAGAAGGGGATCGCTCAGTTGAGCAGTCTGTTGAAGCTGAGGCACAAGAGGAAGCCCCAGCTTTGCAGAATGTTAGTGGGTCACAAAGACCCCACAAATGCCACGGCCACTGCAGACAATTCGCACAGCAGATGGCTGCAATGTTTCAACAAATGGCCGGGGGTATGCCTGTTCAAGCTCCACCCCAAACACCTGTGGCACAACCACTGCCTCCAGCCAGACAGTTTGATAAATTGCTAAAGTATGGGGCTGCAGAATTTAAGGGTACAGTGGACCCTTTAGAGGCAGAGCAATGGCTTGAAAGAATGGACAGAGTGTTTAAGAAACTGTACTGCCAAGATGAGCTGAAGTTGGAATATTCTGTGTCGCTACTGCAAGGGGATGCGTATGATTGGTGGAAGACCATCCCCCACAGCTTGGCTGAACCACGATCTTGACACAGGATGACTTCATCAGAGAGTTCAGACAGAAATACATCCCAGATGCATATGTTGATCAGAAACTGCAAGAATTTTTGAGTTTGAAACAAGGGAACCGAACTGTAGCAGAGTATGAAAGAGATTTCTCAAGGCTAAGCCACTATGCTGGAAGCTTAGTCTCCACCCCCAGAGACAGATGCAAGAGGTTTGAGTCCGGGCTAAGGCAGTCCGAGAATGCAAGTTGTGGGTTTCAGACATCGATTTTTACGATTTGATCTCACAAGCCTTGGAATTAGAAAGGATAGAATCAGAAGGGGCAGTGAGGAAGGGTTCACAAGAGAAATCAGAAAAAGACAAGGGGGAAAAATCAGTTGAACAGAGTTCTGGTGCTACCTCTGGAAAGAGAAAGAAGTTTAGTGGACCCAGCAGGGGTCGGGGTGGAAGATTTAGTAGAGGCAGATTTTTCGGACAGAAACCCCCTAGGTCTGGTCAGCAGTCGAACAGGGGTTCACATTATGCCCACCCCTGTGAGACTTGTGGCAAGATTCATGGGGGGGAGTGCTACTGGGCCACTGGAGCCTGCTTTAATCATGAGGCAAGGGCCATATGGCTAAAGATTGTACTAGTGCTCCGAGATATGGTCCAGCTCCTACTCGCCGAGGATCTATTGAGTCCCGCTCCTGCAGGTTCACGCCATTTGGCAGGAAGAGGCAGAGGTAGAGGCACCTTTGCTCGATCGAGCACGATTGGTCGATGCACAAGGAAGTGCGTCAGCTAGAGTCTACACAATGAGACAGCGAGAAGAGGCTGAGACTTCTGATGTGGTAGCTGGTACATTCTCTATCTCTAATCAAGAAGTATTTGTATTGTTTGATCCGGGTTCAACCCATTCATATGTTAGTGCTAGCATAGTCAGTTCACTTACTTTGCTCCATGTGTGCAAATGGGTTTTGAAGTGCTAGTAACTAGTCCGTTAGGACAAGAGGTCCGGTCAACAGAATCTATAGAGACTGTACTTTGGTGAACCAAGGACATGTTATCCTGTCAGACTTGATTGAAATGCCCTTCAGAGAGTATGATATCATCTTTGGCATGGATTTGTTAGCCAGGCATCACGCCATGATTGATCAGAGATCAAGATGTCACTTTTGATCTCCCTTTGTACGATGATGTGGTAATACATGGGGAGAGGCATTTATTGCCATCAAACATCATTTCTGTATTAGCGTAAGAATGATCGAAAGGGTGTGAAGCATACTTGGCACATGTGATAGACACCCAAGTGGGGAGTCCAGCACTAAGGGACATCCCTACGGTATGTGACTTTCCGGATGTATTTCCTGATGAACTACCAGGATTACCTCCAGAAAGAGAAGTGCAATTTGAGATTAATGTTATGCCTGGTGTGGACCCAATCTCCATAACGCCATATAGAATGGCACCTCTGCACTGAAAGAATTGAAAGTGCAGTTGCAAGAATTGCTTGACAAGGGCTTTATCCGCCCTAGTGTGTCACCTTGGGGAGCGCCAGTGTTGTTTGTAAAGAAGAAGGATGGCACTCTCCGGTTATGCATTGATTATCGACAGCTGAATAAGGTGACAATAAAGAATAGATATCCATTGCCCCGCATTGATGACTTGTTTGATCAGTTGAGGGTGCAAATTGTTCTCCAAAATTGACCTAAGATCAGTTATTATCACCGAAAGTACAAGAGCGAGTATTCCTAAAACTGCCTTCAGAACCCGCTATGGCCATTATGAGTTCCTAGTTATGCCATTCGGGTTAACTAATGCTCCGGCTGCTTTTATGGATCTGATGAACACTATTTTCAGACCATACCTCGACCAGTTTGTTGTGGTATTCATAGATGATATATTGGTCTATTCGAGGAATGCAGAAGAGCATGATAGACATCTGCGGATTGTACTGCAGACTTTGAGGGAGAAACAGCTATATGCCAAATTGTCGAAGTGTGAAAGAAATATCTTTCTTGGGGCATGTAGTATCAGAAGAGGGCATCAAGGTAGATCCAAGTAAGATTGAAGTCGCCCCACTGGAGGCCACCCAGAAATGTCACAGAGATTCGTAGTTTTCTGGGTTTAGCTGGATACTACCGTAGATTTGTGAAGGGATTTTCCATGTTGGCATCTCCATTGACCAAGCTGCTTAGAAAAGATGTAAAATTTCAGTGGATGGATAAATGCCAGCAGAGTTTTGATGAATTGAAGAGATGTTTGGTGAAGCTCAGTCCTAACTTTACCCACACCGTAAAGAATATACAGATTCTGATGCTTCTCACAACAAAGTTAGGTTGTGTGTTGATGCAAGATCGAAATGTCATTGCCTATGCATCACGCCAGCTAAAACCGCATGAGAGGAATTATCCGACACATGATTTGGAGCTTGCAGCCATTGTGTTTGCTCTTAAGATCTGGAGACATTATTTGTATGGGGAGAAATGTTATATCTACACAGATCATAAGAGTTTGAAGTATTTGGGCACCTAAAAAGAGTTGAATTTGAGACAGAGGAGATGGTTAGAGTTGATAAAAGACTATGATTGTCTGATAGACTATCAGCCAGGGAAAGCTAATGTTGTGGCTGACGCCTTAAGTCGTAAGACTATGGCAAATCTACAAGTTACTCCTTTGTCTTTGGTACATGAATTAAGATCATTGCATGCCAGCTTAGAGATTAATGATGAGGGGCAGACAGCAGTTGCATGGCATGTACAGCCAGTGTTGATTGATCAGATTAGAATGGTCGCCGTAATGATCAAGTATCGGGTCGATGGAAGAAGTCCAGCAGGGCAAGAAACCAGAGTTCTCAATCAGAGATGATGGTTTACTGCTATACCAAGGCAGAATATGTGTGCCTAATGATGTTGAATTAAGGAAGATCATTTTGAAGGAAGCACATGAGTCTCCTTTTGCCATGCATCCTGGTGGCACAAAAATGTATAGAGGGCTAAAGGAGCATTACTGGTGGATGGGTATAAAAAGGGATGAGGCAGAGTTTGTATCTAAATGCCTAACTTGTCAGCAAGTAAAGGCAGAGCATCAAGTACCCGCTGGGTTGTTACATCCACTACCAGTACCAGAGTGGAAATGGGAGAGAATAACGATGGATTTTGTGATGGGACTTCCGAGGACACAGAAGAGTCATGATGCAGTTTGGGTCATTGTTGACAGACTGACTAAATCTGCCCATTTTCTGCCAGTCCGGATGGATTACAGTTTAGAAAGATTGGCCAAGTTATACATCGATGAGATTGTGAGACTGCATGGAGTGCCAGTATCTATTGTGTCAGACAGAGATCCTAGGTTCACTTCTAGATTCTGGGGTAGTCTTCAGAGAGCCCTAGGAACTAGATTGAACTTTAGTACTGCATTCCACCCACGCATGATAGCCACCCGAGAGGGTAATTCAGATTTTGGAGGACATGTTACGGGCTTGTGTGATTGAGTTTGAGGGTAGTTGGGATACACACTTGCCTTTGATTGAGTTTGCTTACAACAACAGCTACCAATCAAGCATTGGGATGCCTCCATATGAAGCTTTGTATGGCAGAAAATGTAGAACCCCGTTGTGTTGGGATGACGTGGGTGAAAGAAAGATGATCGGACCCGAAATTGTCCAACAGACTGAAGAGAAAATTAGGGTGATCAGAGATCGACTTAAAGCTGCATCAGACCGTCAGAAGTCCTATGTTGATTTGAAAAGAAGAGATATTGAGTATGTAGTGGGTGAGAAAGTTTTCCTCAAGGTTTCTCCTTGGAAGAGGATTATGAGATTCGGCAGAAAGGGGAAACTAAGTCCTCGTTTTATCGGGCCATATGAGGTTCTGGAAAGAGTGGGTCCTTTGGCATATCGGTTGGCACTACCTCCAGAGTTGGAGAAGATACATAATGTCTTCCATGTGTCTATGTTGAGGAGGTATCGATCAGACCCATCTCATGTAATACCAGTAGAAGAAATAGAAGTGAATCCAGACCTCACATATGAAGAAGAACCCATAAAGATTCTGGCTTATGAGGTGAAGCAGCTACGGAATAAGCAGATACCGTTGGTAAAAGTGCTGTGGAACCATCATTCGGGCCAAGAAACTACTTGGGAATGACAGAGGACATGAGGAGACAACACCACACTGCTCGAGAGATTGATACTGTAAAAATTTCGAGATGAAATTTATTTAAGGGGGGGAGAATTGTAACACCCCCGTTGTATAGCCTGGTAGATTTCACTGTTCCGGTGACCAGTGTCGGTCCGGACAATTAATGGGATTAAGGCCACACTTAAGACAACTTGAGAAGCCATAAACACAAATAATTAGTAATGTTTCATTAGTTAACTATAAATAAGAAAAACAGAACATAAGAGGTTAAAGGAGCCGAGAGTCACAGCGATGAGTGACCTCCTCGGGAACGACTGCGAAGTCGTTTTAAACTCAAATTTCGAACCGTAAAAAGTGACGCATGTCCTTAGGACCCTTATGAACACAAAGTGGAAAAGAGAAAATCACGAAAAAGAATCATGGTTAACCAAATAATTAGGTCGTGAGCCGGAAGAAATATTGGATTATTTACAAACCGGGATGAATCGGAGAGGGGCAATTTGGTCAATTGACCCCGAGAGCTGACTCCTGACCTAACTGTCGAATAAAATCGGAGAAAAGAAAATTTCGGAATCGAGAATTAAATTAAAGAACTAATAGAAAAATAAATAAAAAAAAAAAAGAAAGAAGATGGAAAAGTCAAAGTGATGACATCATGCATGATGTCATAAAGGCTTAATTGATTTATTTTATTAATTTGGGAATTTTGGTCTTCCTAAGACATAAAAGAAAAGAAAAGAGAAGAAAAAAAAAATATAATAAAGTCATCTTCTTCATCAAAAACGTGACTCACCCTCTCCCTCACCCAAAACCTCCATTAAAGCTCATTTTGAGCTTGATCAAATCCCTAATTCCACCATAGAAAAATTAGCCACCATAGTTAAAGCTTATCTAGGCAACTTGAGAAGAGGATTGAGCAAGAAAGAAAGAAGGAAAATTTGAAGAAAAAGAGGAAAGAAAGAGAACAATTGAAGGCTTGGCATTTAAATTGAGGTTAGTATGCTAAATTCTTTATTTATCCATTCAAATGCATATGTGATGGTTGAAAGTGAGCTTAGAACTTGATTAAATGAAATAAAAATATGGGAGAAGGACAAACTGAATTTTTGGCCAGCTTGAAGAGAGTATGGATTGCATGAATTTAAAGGGTTTCAATGAGTTTAGGAACCTTGCTTAGTTGATTGATTAGCATTAAAATCATTAGAAGTAGTTAAATGCAAGAGTTAGTGAGATTAGGGTTTCAATGCTAGGGTTTATGAACCAAAATTTGGAGAAATGCATAAATGGCATGTTTAACCTATTGTGAAATGAAATAATGGTCAATTATGACCAAATAAGTTGTGTGGGAATGGTAGGAAATTAAACCAAATTCGTAGGTCAATGGTCATGCTGCTGGCAGCATGACCAAACCCACTTTGAAGGACCAAAACTCAAATTTTACAAGTCCAATTGATATGCCACCAATTGGAGATGAAAATAGACATAAAAGAGCACAATTTTCATTAAGGAACCATGGCCAAAAACTGACCAAAACTTGGTGAAACAATTGACCAAAGTGAATTGATAGCAGGCTGCCACTGCACTAAACTGACCAAATGAACAGTAACTGTTCATTTGGTCATAACTCGAGTTAGACAGGTCAAATTGACCTGAAATTTGGCCAGGGGTTAGAGGGCATATAGATCTAAAACTTTCATGAAGAACATCACCCCAGATTATGCCATTAACCCTTTCAAAATCATTGAGCAAAATTAAATTACTGTACCTGCAACTCTGCAGATTTTCAGTTGAGCAGCAATGTTTGGATGGCTATAACTCCCTCTAGAAAACTCGGATTTAGGCGATTCTTGAACCGATGGAAACCTAAGACATAGTAGAACATTTCATATGAAGAAAGTGAGACCAAATTATGAACTTAACTTGATCAAATTATTGACCAAAGTTGGACCAAAATCTGCCAGAACCCAAAATTGCAGCATGAACAGTGCACGTGAACAGTAAACTTATTTTGACCATAACTTGAGCTACAAAACTCCGATTGAGGTGATCCAAAAATGAGAATACACTTAAGACAATAAGGAACATTTTCTATGAAGGAAGTTTTGTCAAATTCCAACAGTAGATCGACCAATGGAATAGTGCAACTTCGGAAAACCAAAACCGAAAATTGGCAATTTTGCCAAAATGACCTAAGCTTTAAACAAATGACCAAAACCAACAAGTTTAATGACCAAAATGTGGTATGTGGGTGAAGTTAGAGTTCCCATACCTAGTAAGCCTTAAAAAGTCAACTATTTGACTTGAATAGTGCAGTGAATAGTAACCCGAAACACAAAATTTCGAGAACGTCGAATTTAATACGTTAGAGCTAGGTAAATGTGAAGTTAAGTTTATTTTGGATTTATTTTAAGTTTTAGTACTGAAACATTGGAAAATTTCGTGTTTCAGTGGAAAAGAATACCGGGACAGAACCCGAGGAGTCGAGTCAAGGCCAACAGGCGACTCGTTTGAGGTTTGTGCACAACATATACTTTTATAATCATCTTTTGCATATCGTTTTGAATAATATGAAATGTTGGATTATGGTATTCTTATGATGTTTGATCTAAATTGTTGAAAATTATTGTGTATATTTGAAATGACAATGTTTAGCAAATTGTTAAGATAAGTTTTGAAACCACAGTGTCATGACCATATATTTGAACACCTCACTAGCACGACTAGTGGAGGTAATTAGTTTCGAATTTTGATTCCTTCTCTGGAGAAGTGTTGAGGTGTGCCAGTAGAAGAGGATGTGAATGGATATCCATATATTTGAGCTAGCTAGCCTTGTGATATGATTTCTCTTTAGCCTCTGGCTATTGAGATTCATGTGATTTCTCTTTAGCCTCTGGCTATTGAGATTCTATTTGTTTCGAATGGCATGATCTAACTGTGGGTTTTATGAAATGTGTTTTGATACTTTGAAATAAACTTGGTTTACATGTAAAATCTCACAATGCATGATTGTATTTAATTTTCATGTTTAGTCAAATTTTTGAATGAATGTGCTTTAAGTTTTGCATAAAGATTATTTTAGTATATTGTGCACCACTGAGTCCTAATACTCGTGATAGCTTTATTCTTTGTCAGAATCTGAGACTAGAGGAAGCGTGGTAGTTTCTTGAGGTGTGAGAAGCTACTAGCCTAAAGTTTTCGGGTATAATTTATACCCTAACTGTAAATATTTCTTTTGATGTATATATTGCACATAAATGTATGGACATGTACATGGGTCTTGAGCAGCTTGTACAAAGTTTGTATAAAAGTTGTAATAAATTTTAGTTTGGACTTTCTGAATGTAAATTTTAGTATGATGAATATATAAATTGTTTATCTTGAATGGAATATGAATAAATGATATTGATGGACAGTATTTTGAAGGAATTATTGAACTTGTGAATTTGAGAAATTGATTGAGATTGAGTATTAAATTGAAGCAGCTGTTGAGAAAAATTTTTTAGAAGTGCTTTTTACAGGTATTCGAAGAACGGTTTTCTCAAAATACAGAGGAAACTCTGTCAAAATTTTTATAAAATTTGCGGATAACTAAAATGGACCAAAAATATTAACTAGTTTTAATATTAACTAAATGTTTTAAATACTTATTAGAAAATGCTCACCACTTATCAAAAATAAGAAAATTGTTTTAAAATCCCTTGTAGGGTACTTAATGAGTTATCGGTAGGCGAAGTGCGGTAGTTCATTAGGTATTCTACGGGATCATGTTATGCCTTACAAAGGGGTAAGGTGTGACACATAATCAAGAAGACAGAGTCTTGGAAAGAGTTAAACATAACTCTGCTAGAAACCCTCTGTTAGCTCTAGGAAGCTCATGTGTTGAACACCTTTGTAGACACTACTCTCCCTTTCTTTGTAAAATCACTCTATTGTAACTCCTACAAATTCAATAAAATTCAAAAAAATTTTTAGTAAGTTCAAACTTTTTTCTTTTCTTTAATATCTTATATTTGTGGACATTTGCCGATGTCCTGGGTTTATATTTACTGTTTATTTCATTTGATATGCACATTCTTATTTTCATTGCTTGCATCATTCAAACCACACCCTTTCGTTCCTAGGCAAATTGGTATCAGAGCACATCCCCCGCTCAAACCAGGTGCACGGGCTAGTGGGACCCATGCACCTGGACCCACAGTACCTGGCCAGTCCTTGCTGGAAATTCATGCAGGCATCTAGAGCTTCCAGCATCTCGAACCCGCAACTTCGAGGTGATAAGGTTGGCTCTGATACCATTTGTGCTGAAAAGGATATCCTGTCCAATTAAGGCCCAGAATTGCCCCTATACCTCTTAGCCACGTGTGCACGGTTGAGCCGCCAACTCCTTATAAATATATATACATGCGCCAAATTCAATTCTTTTGTACCGTTTATTTTTCCATCCAAAGATGTCCCTTCCAAAATGTCACTTTTTCTTACTTTTCAATGCTACGTAGGACTTGTTTGATTTAAATAAATCACTTTCTAAAAATTTTACCTTTTAAAAAAAGTAAGTTATTTTATGAGAAGTGAAAAAAAAAATGTCTCACTTTTAGGAATTGAATATTTAATCCCAATTAGATAAGTTAATTTTTTATACTTCCTCAAAAATTTAAAATTCTTTAACTTACTTATCCTAACCAAACAAAGCCTTATTCTATAATTTACTTATTCTGTAACCTTTTGGAAATAAATAATCTATTCCATTTTTTTTGGTATTATACTTTTTAAAAAAAAAATTAAAAAAATATAAATTTAAAATTTATTCTCCATTATAACAAAATTTTTATTTCTCATATAACAACATTTTTTTTAAGTATAAACTCTGATTAATTAGTTCATAAAAATAAAAAGATAAAATAATTATTTTTTTAAAATATAAAAATTAATTAATTAATTTCACTGAAATAAAAAGATTATCCTTTCATTTATATTCATTGTAATCGTCTTGTTCCATCGCATTAGTGGCTTTAAAATCCTCATTTTAATTAGCCTTTTCAATAGCCCTTGACATTATCAAGCCCTTGGGATTTTCAATAATTTTCGTATAAAATTAATGCTTGAATTTCAAAACTCCCTTTGTAAGTACAATAATTTAATTCATTTATTATTTAAATGAATTAAAAATGTACCAATTATAATAAAAAACATTTGAATGAGATATAACTTTAAGGGCTTTCAATAATTTATATTAGCATTGCTAATTGTCATAGTTTATTAAATAACTTTAAAATATTTAAAAATTTTAGAATAATGTCACATGTAATAAAAACAAACTCTCAGACAATCTCAAAAAAAGTGCAACTTGACAATTTTTTATAATTCCTTTTCAAGGACTCAACTTTATAATATTTATACAGAGAAATTATATAAATTTCACGTATTTTTATATTTTAAGTTCAAATTCATGACGAATCAAGTCTAAATAAAAAGATTTTTTAATATCAGAAGAAGCATATCCTAGATTCCTATACTAAAAATTTATGTAATTCATGAGAGAGACATTCAACGACATATAACCTCAGTAATTATTTCCTCATCCACAGAACAAAATCGTTCTTTTGGTTCTAATGAGCTAGATTTTCTGAAAGTGAATGCAGGTTGCTTAGGAGAAGGAAGACTAATTTTGCTATTTAACATTAGAACAATAGCTGACATGGTCGGTCTTTTCAATACATCTTCTTGCACACATAAAAGCCCAATTTGGATGCATCTCAATACTTCATCAGGAGAACAAGAATGCTTTAGTGATGAATCAATTATCTCCCATGCTCTTTCTTCTCTCCATAAATGCCATATCTGTAACATCTCATCATCAGATGAACCCATAAACAAATTATTACAATTCCGAAGATAATTAGGTACTATAAGCATCTTCAAGGGGAAAATATTTTTATGCTCACTAAATTTTACATGGATTTTTTCATTGTGGTCATAAAAATTCAACTTGTCATAATTTGATCACTAGTTTTTTTTTTTTTTTTTTTTAACTAGTGCACTCTAACTTGATAGTGGTGATTTTGGTAAGAATTCCATTGGAAATCTAACATGACATACAAGTCTAGATAAATCCTTTTCATGAGGTCTGGATCAAAAAACAAATTGAAGAAGCCTTACAAAACTAGCCCCAAATTTAATATCATGTCAAATTTCTGGTGGGTTTCCCATTGAAGTCAGGAAACTAATTGCAACAAAATCGAATTTCAGTTACTAAATTGCAACAAGTTCTAATTTTATGACTACAAAGAAAATCAATGCAAAATTCAATGATGATTAGAATAATTTATCCATATATTTTTAACTTACTTTTCCTATCATGCTTGGGTAAGGATCCTCTTGACAAAAGCTATTGTTCTTTTTCCCTGTAATGATCTCTAATAATATGATGCCGAAACTAAAGATATCAAATTTCGTTGAAAACTTTCCAAATGTCACATATTCGGGAGACATGTATCCACTGCATATAAAAAATAGAAAAAAAAATAGTTGTAACGCTTCTTTCAAATTATTTAATATAAGATATAATGGTATTCTTAGCAGTGGTTCTATGTGTCTAGCTGCTGGGTGTATAGGTATACTTACAATGTTCCAACTATTCTGTTTGTCATCTCATGAGTTTGGTCGCCTTTGAAGATTCTAGCTAAGCCAAAATCTGAAATTTTTGGATTCATTTCTTTGTCCAATAGAATGTTGCTAGTTTTTAGATCTCTATGGATAATTCTCAACCTAGAATCTTGATGAATATATAAAATTCCACGAGCAATCCCAACGATAATATCAAAGCGCTTTCTCCAATCCAAGATTGACCTTCTTGTTTCATCTAACAAAAGATTTCCAATTGAATCTGTGTCAATTTATTCATTCTATGTCCATCACTCAAATTGTTGAACCAGATGGAATTAGACAACTTGTGGAATACAAAGCTAAATAATGTAGAATATACATAGGACTTACGGAAAAGAAAGGAGTCCAAGCTTTTGTTTGGCATGTATTCATAAACTAGCATCGGTTCCTCTCCTTGAATGCAGCATCCTATGAGTTTCACCAGATTCTGATGCTGAAGTTTTGCAATCAGCAAAACTTCATTTTTAAATTCATCTATTCCTTGCCTTGAATCTTTTGAAAGTCTTTTCACAGCAACTTCCTTTCCATTAGACAATTTACCCTACAGTCATGTTTTCACATTTAGAATCTCACAACAACTAGAGACGAAGACAAGCACATGTACACAGTTTTGAGACATTTGCACAGAAGTTATATATATGTACCTTACAAACCACGCCAAAACCACCTTGCCCTAGTTTGTTAGCCGGAGAGAAACTGTTAGTTGCAGCAAGTATAGTGCTCAGATTGAAAAAAGCAATCTCTGGATGACTCATGCTACCTTCGACTTGATTTTCCACTGAAGTTTCATTGTAGTATGTGCTGCCAATTGTATCAAGCCATTGTTTGCTCCATTTGTTCCTCACTGCCATCAAAAAGATGAAGCCAGAGTGCTTAATGCTTGCTCAAATCAGAGGTATGAATATACGCATAAAGGCACAAAACATCATACAAAATCTTGTTTCTTACCCCTTTTCTTCTTCTTCTTGAGCCACAAATATGTAAATAAGATGATGACAAACCAAGCTGAAACAACAGATACTACTAAAAAGCCTAACATATCCTTCCTTTCAAGAAAACCATTCCATTTTTGGGCGACTTCGGCTGTGTGAGTAGGAAAAAGAATTTATTATTGTTCCATCAAAGTGGAAAAGAAAAGAAAGTTAAAAGGCAAGGCATAATGATAGAACATAGGCACAGACAATTCATGCAGGGCTGATTATGCAATTTTTTCACGTGATTATACACATTGGTTTTGTTCAAAATTTGTCAAAGGCAAAAATACATTACCTAATTCAACTGCATCAACACGAACATAAATATCATATCCCTCTTCCCAATTATGTACAGTGTCCATTAATATGCCATACCATGTCAAACAGCCAGTCTCCTTCCCAGCAATATTTATGCTTGCATATGCAGAGCATGAACAATTCCTCCTGCAATTCTTTTCACAGTCCCTTGGACTCATATTCATGCTCACCTAAACTGCTGCTGAAGTGTCAGGTACTTTAACATTTGCCACTTTCACAAATCCTTCTCCATGCCTGCATAATGAGGTAGACTCTAGCCGCTTCCTGACACACCCGCCTGATGTATCTTTTAGAATATGCCAGTCCCTTGGGGACTTGGGTTCATACCCCGGTAAACAATCACATTCCAATCTTCGACTAAAAAAGTCAGGATCACATATTCCATAGGTACCACAATGCCCATATGGATCACACGGAGACTTTGGTACCAACCAGAATTCATTCCATTTGCCATCTTTTTCCTGCCAAATTAGCTTCTTAACTAGTCCTGAATAGTCCAATGTTACCCTTAGGATAACAGAAGCATCAGAAACAGAGTAGGTCACATATGTCTCATTTTGATTGTTGACAAAACTAACATTCAATATATCTGCATAACTTTTCAAGGGCCAAGGAATGCCTCGCCAAATATATTTTATACCCCAGTAGATAAAGACCTGTGGTGATCCGTTTGGGTTTATCCGAAGTGAAAAGTTTCCAGTTCCAGGGTCATCTGCTGATCTCCAACATATCGGGAACCGGTTCATACCTGTCCTTCGGTTCAATCCAAGTTTCATTCCTGGCAGCATAGCATCCGTAGGATGATCAAAGCTTTCCCACACAGTACTTTTACTTCTATCGTGGAACAAAACCAAATTTCCTGTATCCAAGAGCTGAGCTACAACACAAGTATCTGTAACCTCCACTGAGACATTTGTAGACCATACAGGAACCTTCTGGTTATGGTAGCTATGGAGAACGAGATTTCCATATTGGTCAATTGATAGAACTCCCGAGGAACCCTATTTGCTACCCACGCCACGGTTTGCTCTCGGACTTTATTGTACCAGATTCCAAGATATCTAAACCTGGAACTTTTGGGGCTAAAGAATCCTAATGCAAAATTATTTTCTCTAGAGATCAGAAAGTCACCATCATGAGTGGTTTGGTTTATAGTTATGGTGTCTTTGGAAGAAGAAAATGCGAAATGGAGGACTAGAAGAGAAGAATGCAGGAACAACTTTCGAAAATCCATTCTGGTTCTGTGGGATGTGGTCATATTTTTAACCTACAAAAGTCCACACGGAGCTAAGACTTTCGACAAGTAAACTGAGATTTTTTCTTAACTATATTTTGAACATTGACAATAGTAGCCTACTTTTGAACACTGCAGACTGAAGAAACGTGTCCATTGAACCAAATGCACTAACGTGGAGGAAAATGAGCTTGCAAGCCAAAAACAACGGAGGAAGAGAATGGACGAGGTCCATTAAACCCTACAGCAGAATCCCTACTCATTGTGACATTTTATCGAATATTTGGACTGCGTTCCATGAAACCCAACGAAGCAAACGCAAAGAGAGGAGCTCCCTCTCCTCTTCCATATTTCAGTTAATAGAGGTGGAATTTCCAATTCCACTAAGCCAGCGAATATTACCAAACTAATATACCCTTATAAAAATAAGGTTATGTCACTTTTCGTATTAAATAAGAAATACGAAATCTGTTTAATTTTCTATTTTTTAATTAATAATTTATATAAAAATATTGTTATTAATAATTTTTCAGAAAATTAAAACTTTATAAAATATTTGAATTTTATTTATTTTAAAAAATAATATATAAAAATTTTATTTATTTAAAAAATAGTATATATAAAAAATAATATTAGATTGTATTCTACTTAGATAAATTAAAAAGAAAGGAGGAGAAATTTTTCAAGAAAAGATTATCTGTGCTGAGGCTCTTCGATTACGGTGGATTTCACGTTTTGTCTCATTATAATGAACGCATGTACATGGAATAATTTCTCCTCATATTGGATCATTAAAAAAATAATTAAATATATGTTAACTAAATACAAATAATTAAATATAAAGCTTATTAATATAAATAAATATGTTTGATTAATTAATTTTTAATTTTTAAAATCAATATTTTAATATTTATTAGATTATTTTTTTGAAACAATATTTATTAGATTATATATGCATATATTTCAATTATCTTTCTAAGTTTTATATAAAAAATATTTATATTTTAAATATTATTATTAAGTATATTTATATAAAAATATAATATTAAACCAATAAAATTCTAACCGGATGAACTTATCACTCAAGTTATAAATTTTCTAGTCATTTCTTTGAATAATAATTCTCTTGTCATTTCTATTGAATAATTTTTTATATATATATATTATATGATGTTACATCATAAAAGGAAATAATATTTTTTCCATAATATTTGAAGGGTTAAAAAAAATTAAAATACGAAAAATTTGGATTCATTATTAAAAAAATTTATCAATATGTTATGAAATTAAAATAATTTGTTAAAATAGAGTATATTAGAAAACCTCAATTAAATTAGTATTTTGGGTAAATTATGATTTAGTTTCTAAGATTTGAAAAAATATTTTTAGTTTTTATATTTTTAAAAATAAATAATTTAGTACTGAAATTTAACAAAACCTACAATTTAGTTCTTATTGTTATAATCCCATTAAATTACTGTTAATTTAATAAAAATAACCAAAATACCCTTATTTTTATTTTTAATCTTAAAATAATTTAGTTCCTAAATTTTTTTTAATAATTTAGTCTTTTAAATTTTTTTTATTGATAATTTAGTCATTGTATTTTTAAAATGTGAGTCCCATAAAATTAAAAAATTTTAAGTTTAAATTATTAAAATATGAATTAATTACTTTAAGGACCTTAAAATTTTGATTAATTACAAAATTTTCCACATATTTTACAAATATCCTTAAATATTATAACTATTTAAAATAAACCCTTATAATTTGTAAAATTCTATTTATGTAATTATTATTTTAATATATATATATATATATATATATATATATATATATATATATATATATATATATATATATATATATATATATATATATCAATTTATAGTATTTTTATATATTATATTATATTTTTTTTACATAAAAAAAGAAAAAAATATGAATATGGACAAAAATTGTTATGAAAGTAAAATTTTAAAAATTAAATTATTTTCAAATTATAAATAGAGTTAAAAACATGTTGATTTTTTGCTAAATTTAATGAGAAATTAACTGTAATTCTAATGATAGGAATTAACTTGTAGATTTATTAAAACTTCTAGGACTGAATTGCTTGATTTTAAAATTACAGGGACTAATATATAGGTTTAACTAAATCTCAAAGATTAAATTATCAATAAAATAAAATTTCAGGAATTAAATTATTTTATATTAAAAATAGAGTTAAGGATATTTTGGTCATTTTTGCAAGAATTAATAATAACTTAACTGAAATTTTAATAGTGGGGACTAAATTGTAAGTTTTATCAAATGTTAGAGACTAAATTACTTAGCTTTAAAAATACAAAGATTAAATTATAAGTTTTGTCAAACCTCAGTTATTAAATTATAGTTTACCTTAGTATTTTTATAACAAGTTTTTGCATCATACAAACATTGCTGGAGGAAAAAAAACAATTAAAAAACGCAATCAAATTGGCTTTCTTATTTAAAGAAAATTACTATTTAACTCTTGCATTTTAATGAAATTAACTATTTGATTATTATATTTTGAAAAATACATTATCTAGTTGATATTTTATCAAACTATTTAGTTCATTTATCAACTTTTTTGTTACTCAAATAAATTTTGGTCTAGTCAAATAACTATTTAGTATTATATTTTAGTAAAATTAATTAATTTCTATATTTAAAAAATATATTCCTAGATTAAAAATAAAAATGTTTTTGTATGAAAGCTAAATCTAAATTTACAATTTTTAAAAATTATTCTAGTATTTTCATTTAATTCTTTGCGCTATATTTTTACATTTTCTCTATTGAAAAACAATACTCGATAAAGTGTTAGTTGATATAGATTTTCAAATAATTAAGGCGATAATCTAAAAAAATTGATTTTCAATTGAGAAAACATAAAAATGGTGCCAAGAACTTGAATGGAATTATACTTAAATAATTTTAAAAAAATATAAATTCAAATTTATTCTTCATTATAACAAAATTTCTATTTCTCATTAAAATATAAACACTAATTAATTAATTCATAAAAATTTAAAAAAAAACAAAACAATTATATTTTTTAAAATCTAAAAATTAATTAATTAATTAATTTAACTAAAATAAAAAGTTTTTACCTTTCATTTATATTCACGTAATCATCCTGTCCCGTCGCATTAGTGGCTCATTTTCAGTAGCCCTTGACATTATCAAGCCCTTGGCATTTTTAGTAATTTTCACATAAAATTAAAGCTCGAATTTCAAAACTCCTTTTGTAAATACAATAATTTAATTCATTTATTATTTAAATGAATTAAAAATGTACTAATTATAATAGATAAACATTTGAATGACATATAACTTTACGGGCTTTCAATAATTTGTAGTATAATGCCACATGTAATAAAAACAAACTCTCACATCATCTAAAAAAAATTGTAACTGGACAATTTTTTATATTCCTTTTTAAGGACTAACTTTATAATATTTATACAGAAAAATTATATAAATTTTACATATATTTGTGTTTTGGATTCAATTTCATGACGAATTAAGTCTAAACAAAAAAAAATATATATATCAGAAGAAGCATATTTTGAATCTCTATACTAAAAATTTATGTAATTGATGAGAGAGATATTCAACGACATACAACCTCAGTAATTGTCTCCTCATCCACAGAACAAAATCTTTCTTTTGGTTCTAATGAGCTAGAACTAATAATACTAGACTTTCTGAAAGTGAATGCAGGTTGCTTAGGAGAAGGAAGACTAATTTCGCTATTTAACATTAGAACGACAGCTGACATGGTCGGTCTTTCCATTATATCTTCTTGCACGCATAAGAGCCCAATTTGGATGCATCTCAATACTTCATCAGGAGAACAAGAATGCTTTAGTGATGAATCAACCATCTCCCATGCTCTCTCTTCTCTCCATAAATGCCATATCTATAACATCTCATCATTAGATGAACCCATAAACAAATTATTACAATTCGGAAAATAATTAGTTACTATAAGTATCTTCAAGGGTAAAATATTTTTATGCTCACTGAATTTTACAAGGATTTCTTTATTGTGGTCATAAAAATTCAACTTTTCATAATTTGATCACTAGTTTTATTATTTTTTTTTTTTTCAACTAGTGCATGCTGACTTGACAGTGGTGATTTTGGTAAGAATTTCATTGGACATCTAAGATGATATACAAGTCAAGATAGATACTAAAAATGAGGTCTAGATCAAAAATCAAATTGAAGAAGCCTTACAAAACCAGCCCCAAATTGAATGCCATGTCAGATTTCTGGTGGTTTCCCACTGAAGTCAGGAAACTAATTGCAACAAAATCGAATTTCAGTTACTAAATTGCAACAAGTTCTAGTTTTATGACCACAAAGAAAATCAATGTAAAATTCAATGATGATTAATATAATTTACCCATATCTTTTTAACTTACTTTTCCTATCATGCTTGGGTAAAAATCCTCTTGATAAAAGCTATTGTTCCTTTTCCCTGTAATAATCTCTAATAATATGATGCCAAAACTAAAGACATCAGATTTCGTTGAAAACTTTCCAAATACCACATATTCTGGAGACATGTACCCACTGCATATGAAAAACAGATAGAAAAAAAAAATAGTTATAATGCTCCTTTCAAATTAATGTAAGATACAAAGGTATTCTTAGCAGTGGTTCTGTGTGTCTAGCTGCTGAGTGTGTAGGTATACTTACAATGTTCCAACTATTCTGTTTGTCTTCTCATGAGTTTGGTCGCCTTTGAAGATTCTAGCTAGGCCAAAATCTGAAATTTTTGGATTCATTTCTTCATCCAATAGGATATTGCTGGTTTTTAGATCTCTATGGATAATTTTCAACCTAGAATCTTGGTGAATATATAAGATTCCACGAGCAATCCCAACGATAATATCAAAGCGTTTTCTCCAATCCAAGATTGACCTTCTTGTTTCATCTAACAAAAGATTTCCAATTGAATCAGTGCCAATTTATGCATTCAATGTCCATCACTCATATTGTTGAACCAAATGGAATTAGACAACTTGTGGAATACAATGCTAAATAAAGTAGAATATACACAGGACTTACTGAAAAGAAAGGAGTCCAAGCTTTTGTTTGGCATGTATTCATAAACTAGCATCGGTTCCTCTCCCTGAATACAGCATCCTATGAGTTTCACCAAATTCTGATGTTGAAGTTTTGCAATCAGTAAAACTTCATTTTTAAATTCATCTATTCCTTGCCCCGAATCTTTTGAAAGTCTTTTCACAGCAACTTCCTTTCCATTAGACAATTTACCCTACAGTCATGTTTTCACATTTAGAATCTCACAACAACTAGAGACGAAGACAAGCACATGTACATAGTTTTAGACATTTGCACATAAGTTATATATATGCACCTTATAAACCACACCAAAACCACCTTGCCCTAGTTTGTTAGCTGGAGAGAAACTGTTAGTTGCAGCAAGTATAGTGTTCAGATTGAAAAAAGCAATCTCTGGATGACTCATGCTACCTTTGACTTGATTTTCCACTGTGCCAATTGTATCAAGCCACCTTTTGTTCCATTTGTTCCTCACTGCCATCAAAATGATGAAACCAGAATGCTTAATGCTTACTCAAATCAAAGGTATGAATATACATAGATAGGCACAAAACATCATACAAAATCTTGTTTCTTACCCCTTTTCTTCTTCTTCTTCTTGAGCCACAAATATGTAAACAAGATGATGACAAACCAAGCTGAAACAACAGATACTACTAAAATCGCTAACATATCCTTCCTTTTAAGAAAACCATTCCATTTTTCTGCAATTTCAGCTGTGTGAGTAGGGAAAAGAATTTATCATTGTTCCATCAAAGAGGAAAAGAAAAGGAAGTTAAAAGGCAAGGTATAATGATAGAACATAAGCACAAACGATTCATGCAACGCTGATTATCCAATTTGTCACCTGATTATACACATTGGTTTTGTTCAAAATTTGTCGAAGGCAAAAATACATTACCTAATTCAATTGCATCAACACGAACATAAATATCATATCCCTCTTCCCTATCGTGTGCAGTGTCCATCAATTTGCCATACCATGTCAAACAGCCAGTCTCCTTCCCAGCAATATCTATGCTTGCATATGCAGAGCATGAACAATTCCTCCTGCAATTCCTTTCACAGTCCCTTGGACTCATATTCATGCTTACCCAAACTGCTGCTGAAGTGTCAGGTACTTTAACATTTGCCACTTTCACAAATCCTTCCCCATGGCCACATAATGAGGTAGACTCTAGCCGCTTCCTGACACACCCGCCTGATGCATCTTTTAGAATATGCCAGTCCCTTGGGGACTTGGGTTCATACCCCGGTAAACAATCACATTCAAATCTTCGACTAAGAAAGTCAGGATCACATATTCCATAGGTACCACAATGCCCATATGGATCACATGGAGATTTTGGCGTCGACTGGAATTCATTCCATTTGCCATCTTTTTCTTGCCAAATTATTTTCTTAAGAAGTCCTGAATAGTCCAACATTAACCTTAGGATAACGGAAGCATCAGAAACAGAGTAGGTCATATATGTCTCATTTTGATTGTTGACAAAACTAACATTGGCTATATATGCATAACTTTTCAAGGGCCAAGGAGAGCCTCGCCAAATATATTTTGTACCCCAATAGATAAAGACCTGTGGTGATCCTTTTGGGTTGATCTGAAGTGAGAAGTTTCCAGTTCCGGGGTCAGCTGCTGATCTCCAAGATATCAGGAACCGGTTCATGCCTGTCCTTCGGTCCAACCCAAGTTTCATTCCTGGCAGCATAGTATCCGTAGGATGATCAAAGCTTTCCCACACAGTACTTTTACTTCTATCGTCGAACAAAACCAAATTTCCTGTATCCAAGAGCTGAGCTACAACACAAGTATCTGTAGCCTCCACTGAGACATTTGTAGACCATACAGGAACCTTCAAGTTATGGTAGCTATGGAGAACGAGATTTCCATATTGGTCAATTGATAGAACTCCCGAGGAACCATTGATTGGATCATCCCTATTTGCTACCCACACTACAGTTTGCTCTCGGACTTTACGGTACCAGATTCCAAGATATCTAAACCTGGAACTTCCGGGGCTAAAGAATCCTAATGCAAAATTATTTTCTCTAGAGATCAGAAAGTCACCATCATGAATGGTTTGGTTTATAGTTATGGTGTCTTTGGAAGAAGAAAATGCGAAATGGAGGACTAGAAGAGAAGAATGCAGGAACAACTTTCGAAAATCCATTCTGGTTCTTTAATCTTCATCGAAGTGAAACTTATGTGGGATTTGGTCATATTTTTAACCTAGAAAAGTCCACAAGGAGCTAAGACTTTTGACAAGTAAACTGAGATTTTTTTTTAACTATATTTCTTGTCTTCTTCACCAACGAACATTGACAATAGTAGCCTACTTTTGAACATTGCAGACTGAAGAAACGTGTCCATTGAACCAAATGCACTAACGTGGAGGAAAATGAGCTTGCAAGCCAAAAACAACGGAGGAAGAGAATGGACGAGGTCCATTAAACCCTACAGCAGAATCCCTACTCATTGTGACATTTTATCGAATATTTGGACTGCGTTCCATGAAACCCAACGAAGCAAACGCAATAAGAGGAGCTCCCTCTCCTCTTCTATATTTTATTTAAAAGGGGTGGAATTTCCAATTCCACTAAGTAAGCCAATATTACCAAACTAATATTATAAAAATAAAGTTATCTCACTTCTCCTATTAAATAAGAAATACGAAATCTGTTTAATTTTATATTTTTCAATTAATAATTTATATAAAAATATTTTTATTAATAATTTTTCAGAAAATTAAAACTTTATAAAATATTTGAATTTTATTTATTTTAAAAAATAATATATAAAAATTTTATTTATTTAAAAAATAGTATATATAAAAAATAATATTAGATTGTATTCTACTTCGATAAATTAAAAAGAAAGGAGGAGAGATTTTCCAAGAAAAGATTATCTGTGCTGAGGCTCTTCCATTACGGTGGATTTCACGTTTTGTCTCATTACAATGAGCGCATGTACATGGAATAATTTCTCCACATATTGGATTATTAAAAAAATAATTAAATATATGTTAACTAAATACAAATTAATTAAATATAAAGCTTATTAATATAAATAAATATGTTTGATTAATTAATTTTTAAAATCAATATTTTAATATTTATTAGATTATTTTTTTTGAAACAATATTTATTAGATTATATATGCATATATTTCAATTATCTTTCTAAGTTTTATATAAAAAATATTTAAATTTTAAATATTATTATTAAGTATATTTGTATAAAAATATAATATTAAACCAATAAAATTCTAATCGGATGAACTTATCACTCAAGCTATAAATTTTCTAGTCATTTCTTTGAATAATAATTCTTTTGTCATTTTTATTGAATAATTATATATATATATATATATATATATATATATATTATATGATGTTACATTATAAAAGGAAATAATAATTTTTTTCATAATATTTGAAGGGTTAAAAAAAATTAAAATACAAAAAATTTGGATTCATTATTAAAAAAATTTATCAATATGTTATGAAATTAAAATAATTTGTTAAAATAGAGTATATTAGAAAACCTCAGTTAAATTAGTATTTTGGGTAAATTATGATTTAGTTTCTAAGATTTGAAAAAATTTATAACTTAGTTTTTATATTTTTAAAAATAAGTAATTTAGTGCTGAAATTTGACAAAACCTACAGTTTAGTTCTTATTGCTATAATCCCATTAAATTACTGTTAATTTAACAAAAATAACAAAAATACCCTTATTTTTATTTTTAATCTTAAAATAATTTAGTTCCTAAAATTTTTTTAATAATTTGGTCTTTTAATTTTTTTTTATTGATAATTTAGTCCTTGTATTTTTAAAATGTGAGTCCCATAAAATTAAAAAATTTTAAGTTTAAATTATTAAAATATGAATTAATTACTTTAAGGACCTTAAAATTTTGATTAATTACAAAATTATCCACATATTTTACAAATATCCTTAAATATTATAACTATTTATAAATAAGCCCTTATAATTTGTAAAATTCTATTTATGTAATTATTATTTTAATATATATATATATATATATATATATATATATATATATATATATCAATTTATAGTATTTTTATATATTATATTATATTTTTTTACATAAAAAAAGAAAAAAATATGAATATGGACAAAAATTATTATGAAAGTAAAATTTTAAAAATTAAATTATTTTCAAATTGTAAATAGAGTTAAGAATATTTTGGTCATTTTTGCAAGAATTAATAATAACTTAATTAAAATTCTAATAGTAGAGACTAAATTGTAAGTTTTATCAAATGTTAGAGACTAAATTACTTAGTTTTAAAAATATAAAGATTAAATTATAAGTTTTGTAAAACCTCAGTTATTAAATTATAGTTTACCCTAGTATTTTCATAACAAGTTTTTGCATCATACAAACATTGCTGGAGGAAAAAAAACAATTAAAAAACGCAATCCACATCATATTATTACAAAAATGTTTATTTTATATTTAATTAATTATTTATATAATAAATTAGAGTAATAGATATTTGATATATAAAATGTGAATCTAATATGAAATATTATTTTTAAAATTCAATTATGTATAATAACTTTAGAAATGATTCTAATGTCTCTGTATAAAGCTAATTGGTAGAATATGTGATATTTGAAAGGTTGTCAATGAAATTTTATATCTTCATTGGGATCATGTTATTAGGGATTGTTATAGGGAACAATAGCTTTTTTTAAAGAGCATTCTACCTAAGAATGATGGGAAAAATAAGTTAAAAAATTTGGGTAAATTTTTGTAGCCGTAACTGAATTTTATATTGATTTTCTTTATGGCCATAAAATTAGTAGCAATTTATTCACTAAACTTCCATTTTATTACATTTAGATTTCATTTATTTGGTAGAAAATAACTTACACAGAGAAAATATTTTTTTATTATTAATGATATTTATTTAAGTCTTAATAAAAAATATTTTTTATTAATTTATTTTTTAAATACTCTAAATATTAAAAAATATTTCTGAAAATAATATTTTTCATAAAAGGAACCGAGCATTAATTTCCTGATTTCAATAGGAAACCCGCTTGGAAATTGACTTAATATAGGTGTCTTCAGTAGATTGGAGGCCAATTATGTCAACAACGTTGATTGAACGGTTCTGTTGAAATCAATTTCTAATGGCAAATGATGACAACTATAATTTGACAGAATTTTTTTTTTTAATTAATTATGTTCAGATGGGATAGGTTTTATTTTTGAATTTTAGGTTGTATCCATCCAACTTTGTCTCATTCATTATTCTTTCAAATTAGAGAAAACGACAGGATATTTGCAAAAATCATTTATTAATATTTTTAACTTTCAATATCCATTGTCATTTTCTTTTTCTCTATTATCTACAATAATCATGTGCGTGGCTGCTTTTTATTTGTTTACTGTGATTCGTTTCAATTCATGGGTATTGGCTTTACGTTTCGGGTTTGTTACGAAATATGAATTTTAGACGCATGTTTGGGCTTGGCTGTGGAATTTGCCGCCGACAATATTGAGTGAAGACTGGCTGCAAATTCCATTCTTTTGTACCGTTTATTTTTCCATCCAAAGATACCCTTTTCAAAACGTCACTTTTTCTTACTTCTCAGTGCTACTTAGGCCTTGTTTGATTTACCTAAAAATTTTACTTTTCAAAAAGCAAATTATTTCTAGGAATTGAATATTTACTCCAACTAAATAAGTCAATTTTTTATACTTTCTTAAAATTTAAAATTCTTTGACTTACTTACCCTAACTAAACAAAGCCTTGTTTTATAATTTACTTATTCTGCAACTTTTTGGAAATAAATAATCTATTCCAATTTTTTTTGGGGTATTATACTTTTTTGAAAAATACATCCTTAATGCTAATGTCAATAAAACTTGTAATTACACTTTCAATTGTCATCATTGAATTTAGAGCGCCATAAGAGTATCATTCTTAAAGTTTAATATGTAAATTGTTTGGCTAATTTTTATCAGTCATCCTTTAGTTTTTGAAGTTGTTATATTTTCATTCTTTATTTTTAATTTATTACAATAAAATCTCTCAATTTTAAAATATGTTACACCTCAGTTCTTCAATTTTAGTATAATTAGTGCAATACACGGTAAAACAACTAATTCTGTTGAAAAGATGTGGAATTTTCAAATGAATTCCACTAACCAACATTATCTCATAATTCAAGGGCAGAGCTAGGTTTAGATTAGTGTTTGTTTATGTAACGCTCCTATTCTAACCACTAAAGGAATTGTCCGCTTTGGCCTATCCCATTCTGAACCTCACGGTTTTGTCTCATAGGTGGAATAAATAACATTCTAGGAGGTCACCCATCCTGTCATTTCTCTCGAGCGAGCACGCTTAACCCAGAAGTTCTTTCAACTCTCCAAGTCATTCCACTAAAAAGCGTCTCTAGTTATTAGTTTTTTCCATTTCAATGTATGATTCGATTCATTCCTGTACCCTGCATTTCACTACTCTAGGTAGCCTTGCCATCCTAGAAGCCTACCAGGAGTTTACTCTCTTATGCCACTCCCCGCCCTCATCAAATCGCTTTCCTGGGTCGGGTCGTCACAGTTTAAATCTCTCTATATATTATATATTAAATTATTTATATGTGAGAAGAAAATTACTCATATGACCCCATTAAAATAAGTTTTTTTACCTCATCAAAACTTTTAAAATATTATTCTATTTAATAAATTTTAATTATCCAAAACACCTCCTATTTTAATCTTGTAAAATAAATAATACTATCTAAATGAAGTCAAAACATATCTATTAAACTCTAAAGGGCACAACTCACTCCTTTTCTCTCTACCTCTTCTTTTTTCTAACTTTCATCTTCTCCTTCTCATATTTATAGAATATCATTTTTTCCCCTTTCTCATTTCTCTCTTCTCCTTTTTCTAATTATTTTTTCCTAATTATTTTTTCCCTCACTCTCTACCAATTGGTTTTATCTTTTTTTCCTTTCCCTTTTTGTGTCAACAAAAACAGTAAACAAACTCAATTTCATAAGGTAAATTAAGAAAATTGGTGATATTGCTCAAAAGCTAATCTAAACAAATAAAATCTAATGCATCAATTGGTTTACTTGCTCATGAAATTGGATTTAATATCATTTATTACAACTGCATGTGTTCTCCAGAAAAATCACATATTAATATTTTTAACTTCCAATATCCATTGTCATTTTCTTTTTGCCTATTATTTACAATAATCACGTCCATTGTATGTTCCGGTTTTGTTACGAAATATGAATTATAGCCACATGTTTGGGCTTGGTTTTGGAATATGCGCCGGCAACATTGAGCAAAGGCTGGTTGCCAATTCAATTTTTTCCATCCAAAGATACCCCTTCCAAAACGTCACTTTTTCTTACTTTTCACAGCTACTTAGGCCTTGTTTGATTTAAATAAATCACTTTCTAAAAATTTTATTTTTCAAAAAGTAAGTTATTTTATAAGAAGTGAAAAAAAAATGATCTCACTTCTAGGAGTTGAATATTTAATCCCAATTAAATAAGTCAATTTTTTATACTTCCTCAAAATTTAAAATTCTTTAACTTACTTACCCTAACCAAACAAAGCCTTATCCTATAATTTACTTATTCTGTAACTTTTTGGAAATAAATAATCTATTCCAATTTTTTTTTTTTGGTATTATACTGTTTTGAAAAAAAAATTAAAAATATAAATTCAAATTTATTCTCCATTATAACAAAATTTTTATTTCTCATGTAACAACATTTTTTTTTAAATATAATCGCCGATTAATTAGTTCATAAAAATAAAAAGATAAAATAATTATATTTTTCAAAATATAAAGGTTCGTTAATTAATTTCAGATTACCCTTTCATTTATATTCATTGTAATGGTCTTGTCCCATCGCATTAGTGGCTTTAAAATCCTCATTTTAATTGGCCTTTTCAATAGCCCTTGACATTATCAGGCCCCTGGGATTTTCATATAAAATTAATGCTTGAATTTCAAAACTCCCTTTGTAAGTACAATAATTTAATTCGTTTATTATTTAAATGAATTAAAAATGTACCAATTATAATAAAAAACATTTGAATGAGATATAACTTTAAGGGCTTTCAATAATTTATATTAGCATTACTAATTCTCATAGTTTATTAAATAACTTTAAAACATTTAAAAATTTTAGAATAATACCACATGTAATAAAAACAAAACTCTCATACCATCTCAAAAAAAGTGCAACTTGACAATTTTTTATAATTCTTTTTCAAGGACTCAACTTTATAATATTATATGGAGAAATTATATAAATTCCATGAATTTTTGTGTTTTAGGTTCAAATTCGTGATGAATTAAGTCTAAACAAAAAGATTTTTCAATATCAAAATAAGCATATCCTAGATTACTATACTAAAAATTTATGTAATTGATGAGAGAGACATTCAACGACATATAACCTCAGTAATTGTTTCCTCATCCACAAAACAGAATCATTATTTTGGTTCTAATGAGCTAGATTTTCTGAAAGTGAATGCAGGTTGCTGAGGAGAAGGAAGACTAATTTTGCTATTTAACATTAGAACGATAGCTGACATGATCGGTCTTTCCATTACATCTTCTTGCACGCATAAGAGCCCAATTTGGATGCACCTCAATACTTCATCAGGAGAACAAGAATGCTTTAGTAATGAATCAACTATCTCCCATGCTCTCTCTTCTCTCCATAAATGCCATATCTATAACATCCAAATTATTACAATTCAGAAAATAATTAGTTACTATAAGAATCTTCAAGGGTAAAATATTTTTATGCTCACTGAATTTTACAAGGATTTTTTTTATTGCGGTCGTAAAAATTTAACTTTTCATAATTTGATCACTAGTTTTATTTATTTATTTATTTTTTCAACTAGTGCACGCTAACTTGACAGTGGTGATTTTGGTAAGAATTTCATTGGACATCTAAGATGATATACAAGTCAAGATAGATGCTAAAAATGAGGTCTGGATTAAAAATCAAATTGAAGAAGCCTTTACAATACTAGCCCCAAATTTAATACCATGTAAGATTTCTGGTGGTTTCCTTCTAAAGTTAGGATACTAATTGCAACAAAATCGAATTTCAGTTACTAAATCACAACAAGTTCTAGTTTTATGACCACAAAGAAAATCAATGCAAAATTCAATGATGATTACAATAATTTACCCATATTTTTTAACTTACTTTTCCTATCATGCTTGGGTAAAAATCCTCTTGACAAAAACCATTGTTCTTTTTCCCTGTAATGATCTCTAATAATATGATCCCAAAACTAAAAACATCAGATTTCATTGAAAACTTTCCAAATACTACATATTCTGGAGACATGTACCCACTGCATATGAAAAACACAAAAAAATAGTGATGATGCTCCGTTCAAATTACTTAATGTAAGAAAGAAAGGCATTCTTAGCAGTGGTTCTGTGTGTCTAGCTGCTGGGTGTGTGGGTATACTCACAATGTTCCAACTATTCTGTTTGTCTTCTCATGAGTTTGGTCACCTTTGAAGATTCTAGCTAGGCCGAAATCTGAAATTTTGGGATTCATTTCTTCATCCAATAGAATGTTGCTAGTTTTTAGATCTCTATGGATAATTCTCAACCTAGAATCTTGGTGAATGTATAAGATTCCATGAGCAATCCCAACGATAATATCAAAGCATTTTCTCCAATCCAAGATTGACCTTGTTTCGTCTAACAAAAGATTTTCAATTGAATCAGTGCCAATTTATGCATTCTATGTCCATCACTCATATTGTTGAACCAGATGAAATTAGACAACTTGTGGAATACAATGCTAAATAAAGTAGAATATACACAAGACTTATTGAAAAGAAAGGAGTCCAAGCTTTTGTTTGGCATGTATTCATAAACTAGCATCGGTTCCTCTCCCTGAATGCAGCATCCTATCAGTTTCACCAGATTCTAATGTTGAAGTTTTGCAATCAGCAAAACTTCATTTTTAAATTCATCTATTCCTTGCCCTGAATTTTTTGAAAGTCTTTTCACAGCAACTTCCTTTCCATTAGACAATTTGCCCTTCAGTCATGTTTTCACATTTAGAATCTCACAACAACAACTAGAGACGAAGACAAGCACATGTACACAGTTTTGAGACATTTGCACAGAAGTTATTTATATGTACCTTATAAACCACGCCAAAACTACCTTGCCCTAGTTTGTTAGCTGGAGAGAAACTATTAGTTGCAGCAAGTATAGTGCTCAGATTGAAAAAAGCAATTTCTGGATGACTCATGCTACCTTCGACTTGATTTTCCACTGTGCCAATTGTATCAAGCCATCCTTTGTTCCATTTGTTCCTCGCTGCCATCAAAAAGATGAAACCAGAATGCTTAATGCTTACTCAAATCAGAGGTATGAATGCACACATAAAGGCACAAAACATCATACAAAATCTTGTTTCTTACCCCTTTTCTTCTTCTTCTCGAACCACAAATATGTAAATGAGATGATGACAAACCAAGCGGAAACAACAGATACTACTAGAATGGCATACATATCCTTCCTTTTAAGAATCCATTCCATTCTTGGGCGATTTCGGCTGTGTGAGTAGGGAAAAGAATTTATTATTGTTCCATCAGAGTGGTAGAGAAAAGAAAGTTAAAAGGCAAGGTATAATGATAGAACATAAGCACAAACAATTCATGCAGGGCTGATTATCCAATTTGTCATCTGACTATACACATTGGTTTTGTTCAAAATTTGTCCATGGCAAAAATGCATTACCTAATTCGACTGCATCAACACGAACATAAATATCATGTCCCTCTTCCCTATCGTGTGCAGTGTCCATCAATTTGCCATACCATGTCAAACAGCCAGTCTCCTTCCCAGCAATATCTATGCTTGCATATGCAGAGCATGAACAATTCCTCTTGCAATTCCTTTCACAGTCCATTGGACTCATATTCATGCTCACCCAAACTGCTGCTGTAGTGTCAGGTACTTTAACATTTGCCACTTTCACAAATCCTTCTCCATGGCCACATAATGAGGTAGACTCTAGCCGCTTCCTGACACACCCGCCTGATGCATCTTTTAGAATATGCCAGTCCTTTGGGGACTTGGGTTCATTCCCCGGTAAACAATCACATTCAAATCTTCGACTAAGAAAGTCAGGATCACATATTCCATAGGTACCACAACGCCCATATGGATCACACGGAGATTTTGGTGCCGACCAGAATTCATTCCATTTGCCATCTTTTTCATGCCGAATTAGATTCTTAACTAGTCCTGAATAGTCCAACATTACGCTTAGGATAACAGAAGCATCAGAAACAGAGTAGGTCATATATGTCTTATTTTGATTGTTGACAAAACTAACATTGGATATATCTGTATAACTTTTCAAGGGCCAAGGAAAGCCTCGCCAAATATATTTTATACCCCAATAGATAAAGACCTGTGGTGATCCTTTTGGGTTGATCCGAAGTGAAAAGTTTCCAGTTCCAGCGTCATCTGCTGATCTCCAACATATCGGGAACCGGTTCATGCCTGTCCTTCGGTTCAATCCAAGTTTCATTCCTGGCAGCATAGCATCCGTAGGATGATCAAAGCTTTCCCACACAGTACTTTTACTTCTATCGTGGAACAAAACCAAATTTCCTGTATCCAAGAGCTGAGCTACAACACAAGTATCTGCAACCTCCACTGAGACATTTGTAGACCATACAGGAACCTTCTGGCTATGGTAGCTACGGAGAACGAGATTTCCATATTGGTCAATTGATAGAACTCCCGAGGAACCATTGATTGGATCATCTCTATTTGCTACCCACACCACAGTTTGCTCTCGGACTTTATGGTACCAGATTCCAAGATATCTAAAACTGGAACTTCCGGGGCTAAAGAATCCTAATGCAAAATTATTTTCTCTAGAGATCAGAAAGTCACCATCATGAATGGTTTGGTTTATAGTTATGGCGTCTTTGGAAGAAGAAAATGCGAAATGAAGGACTAGAAGAGAAGAACGCAGGAACAACTTTGGAAAATCCATACTGGTTCTGTAATCATCATTGAAATGAAACTTATGTGGGATGTGGTCATATTTTTAAGCTAGAAAAGTCCGCAAGGAGCTAACACTTTTGACAAGTAAACTGAGATTTTTTTTTAACTATATTTCTTGTCTTCTTCACCAACGAAAATTGACAATAGTAACCTACTTTTGAACATTGTAGACTGAAGAAACGTGTCCATTGAACCAAATGCACCAACGTGGAGGAAAGGTTGAAATTTGTAGGTGCAGGAGTAGGATGATTAATGAACTTGCAAGCCAAAAACAACAGAGGAAGAGAATGGACGAGGTCCATTAAACCCTACAGCAGAAGCCCTATTCATTGTGACATTTTAACGAATATATGGACTGCATTCCAAGCAAAACGCAGCGAGAGAAGCTCCCTCTCCTCCACGAGCGTGAAAAAAAATGGAGACACGTCAATATTCCATTTAAAAGGGGTGGAATTTCCAATTCTACCAGAAGTAAGCCAATATTACCAAACTAATATACCCTTATAAAAATAAGGTTATCACACTTCTGCTAGATAAATTTTAATACTTGTCTTTAAATTTATATAATTATAACTCTATAGTATTTTAACTTTAAAATGTAATATAAAACTTTTTATATTTTTAAATTTTACACAGTAAAATCTCTCTGACTTTCAATTATTGATTTTTCAATTAGAAACTGATGTGAACAACTCTCACATAGTGTTTTATCAACATTTCTCTCTTATTTCTTTATGCAAAGTGTAAAATTATTCTCTCTACATGTAAAAAATTATTTTGTCTATAGAGAGAAGATTGATTCAATTTACACATGACTTGAGAGAAAAAAGATAAATATTGACTAAACTCCATGCTGGAACTGTCCAGGTCAACGTCTAACTGAAAAATTAGTAATTAGAAGGTAGAGGGATTTTATTGTGTAAAATGTGAAAATTGGTGGGATTTATGTTACGTTTTTAAGTTAAAAGACTATAATGTTACAACTAAATAAGTTCAGGGACGATTGTTAAAATTTATCATACCTCTCATATTAAATAACAAATGTTAAATTTGTTCAATTTTACATATTTTAATTAATAATTTATATAAAAATATTTTCAATAATAATTATTTTTTAGAAAATTAAAACTTTATAAAATATTTCAATTTTATTTATTGAAAAAATAATATATATATATATATATATATATATATATATATATATATATATATAAAAGATTTTATTCTAGTTGGATGAATTAAAAAGAAAGGATGAGAAATTTTCCCTGTAGAAAAGATTGTCTATGCTGAGGCTCTTCTATTATGGTGGATTTCACGTTGTGTCTCATTATAATCATTATAATCAACATAGGTATATATAATGGTTATATTAAATAAATTCTCTTCATATTGGATTATTAAAAAAAATAATTAAATCCATATCAACTAAATATGAAATTAATTAAATATAAAGCTTATTAATATAAATAAATATGTTTATTAATTAACATATAATTTTTAAAATTAATATTTTAATATTTATTAGATTATTTTTTTAAACAATATTTATTAGATTATATGCACAATATATTTCAATTATGTTTCTAAGTTTTATATAAAAAATATTTAAATTTTAAATATTATTATTAAGTATATTTATATAAAAATATAATATTAAACCAATAAAATTTTAACTGGATGAACTTATTACTCAAGCTATAAATTTTCTAATCATTTCTTTGAATAACAATTCTCTTGTCATTTCTATTGAATAAATATTTTTTTTATATTATATGATGTTACATTATAAAAGGAAATAATAATTTTTCCATAATATTTGAAGGGTAAAAAAATTAAAATAGAAAAAATTTGGATTCATTATTAAAAAAAAAATTGTCAATGTGATATGAAATTAAAATTATTTATTAAAATAGAGTGTGTTAGAAAACCCTAATTAAATTAGTATTTTGAGTAAATAATAATTCAGTCTTTAAGATTTAATAAAACTTATATTTTAATCTCTGTATTTAAAAAAAAAAAGTAATTTAGTTTTTGAGATTTGACAAAACCTTAGTACTTATTGTTACAATTTGATTAAGTTATTATTAATTTTAACAAAAATAATCAAAATGTCCTTATTTTTATTTTTAATCTTAAAATAATTTAGTCCTTAAAGTTTTATTTTTCTAATAATTTAGTCACTTAAATTTTATTTTATTGATAATTTAGTCTCTATATATTTAAAATGTGAGTCCCATAAAATTCAGAAATTTTAAACTTAAAGTATTAAAATATGAATTAATTACTTTAAGGTACTTAAAATTTTGATTAATTACAAAATCATTCATATATTTATAAATTGATCCTTAAATATTATAACTATTTATAAATAAGCCTTATAATTTGTAAAATTCTATTTATGTAATTATTATTTTAATATATATATATATATAATATATCAATTTATAATATTCCCATATATTATATTATATTTTTTATACATAAAAAGATGAAAAAAATATGAATATGGATAAAAATTGTTATGAAAGTAAAATTTTAAAAATTAAATTGTTTTCAGATTGTAAATGCAGTTAAAAATATTTTACTATTTTTGTTAAATTTAATTAGAAATTAACTGTAAATCTAATGTTAGAAATTAACTTGTAGAGTTAAGATTATTTTGATCATTTTTATTAGAATTAATAATAACTTAACTAAAATTCTAACAATAAGAATTAAATTGTAAGTTTTGTAAAATCTCAGTTATTAAATTATAATTTACTCTAGTATTTTCATAACAAGTTTTTGCACCATACAAATATTGCTAGAGGAAAAAAATAAATAAAAATATGCAATCAAATTAGCTTTCCTAATTAAAGAAAATTAATATTTAACTCTTATATTTTAATAAAATTAATTATTTAGTTTTTATATTTTAAAAAATATATTATTTAGTCGATATTTTATCAAACTATTTAGTTCTTTTATCAATTTTTTTGTTACTCAAATAAATTTTAGTCCAGTCAAACAACTATTTAGTATTCTTTTTTAATAAAACTAATTAGTTCTTATATTTAAAAAACATATTCCTAGATTAAAAGTAAAAATGTTTTTGCATGAAAACTAAATTTAAATTTACAATTTTTAAAAATTATTCTTGTATTTTCATTTAATTCTCTGTGCTTTATTTTTTGTATTTTCTCTATTGAAAAATAATACTTAATAAAGTATTAGTTGATATAGATTTCTAAGTAATTAAGGCGATAATTTAAAAAAATTAATTTTCAATGGAGAAAACATAAAAAAGTGCCAAGAACTTGAATGGAATTATATTTAAATAATTTTAAAAAAAATATAAATTCAAATTTATTCTTCACTATAAAAAATTTTTTATTTCTTATTAAAATATAAACACTAATTAATTAATTCATAAAAAGAAAGAAACAAAACAACTTTATTTTTTAAAATATAAAAATTAATTAATTAATTTAACTAAAATAAAGAGACATACCTTTCATTTATATTCACGTGACCATCATGTCCCCATCGCTTTAGCAGCTCATTTTCAGTAGCCCTTGACATTATCAAGCCCTTGGCATTTTTAGTAATTTTCACATAAAATTAAAGCTTGAATTTCAAAACTCCTTTTGTAAGTACAATAATTTAATTCATTTATTATTTAAATGAATTAAAAATGTACTAATTATAATAAAAAACATTTGAATGACATATAACTTTAAGGGCCTTCAATAATTTATAGTATAATGTCACATGAAATGAAAACAGACTCTCACACCCTCTAAAAAAAGTGCAACTCGACAATTTTTTATATTCCTTTTTAAGGACTAACTTTATAATATTTATACAGATAAATTACATAAATTTCATATATATTTATGTTTTAGATTTAATTTCATGATAAACCAAGTCTAAAAAAAAAATAATATCAGAAGAAGCATATCTTGGATCCCTATACTAAAAATTTATGTAATTGATGAGAGATATTCAACGACAAACAACCTCAGTAATTGTCTCCTCATCCACAGAATAAAATCCTTCTTTTGGCTCTAATGAACTAGAATTAATAATACTAGACTTTCTGAAAGTGAATGCAGGTTGCTTAGGAGAAGGAAGACTAATTTCGCTATTTAACATTAGAACAACAGTTGACATGGTCGGTCTTTCCATTACATCTTCTTGTACGCATAAGAGCCCAATTTGGATGCATCTCAATACTTCATCAGGAGAACAAGAATGCTTTAGTGATGAATCAACCATCTCCCATGCTCTCTCTTCTCTCCATAAATGCCATATCTATAACATCTCATCATTAGATGAACCCATAAACAAATTATTACAATTTGGAAAATAATTAGTTACTATAAGCATCTTCAAGGGTAAAATATTTTTATGCTCGCTGAATTTTACATGGATTTCTTTATTGTGGTCATAAAAATTCAAGTTTTAATAATTTGATCACTAGTTTTATTTTTTTTTTTTTTTTTCAACTAGTGCATGCTAACTTGACAGTGGTGATTTTGGTAAGAATTTCATTGGACATCTAAGATGATATACAAGTCAAGAAAGATACTAAAAATGAGGTCTAGATCAAAAATCAAATTGAAGAAGCCTTACAAAACTAGCCCCAAATTGAATGCCATGTGAGATTTCTGGTGGTTTCCCACTGAAGTCAGGAAACTAATTGCAACAAAATCGAATTTCAGTTACTAAATTGCAACAAGTTCTAGCTTTATGACCACAAAGAAAATCAATGTAAAATTCAATGATGATTAATATAATTTACCCATATCTTTTTAACTTACTTTTCCTATCATGCTTGGGTAAAAATCCTCTTGATAAAAGCTATTGTTCCTTTTCCCTGTAATAATCTCTAATAATATGATGCCAAAACTAAAGACATCAGATTTCGTTGAAAACTTTCCAAATACCACATATTCTGGAGACATGTACCCACTGCATATGAAAAACAGATAGAAAAAAAAATAATTATAATGCTCCTTTCAAATTAATGTAAGATACAAAGGTATTCTTAGCAATGGTTCTGTGTCTAGCTGCTGAGTGTGTAGGTATACTTACAATGTTCCAACTATTCTGTTTGTCTTCTCATGAGTTTGGTCGCCTTTGAAGATTCTAGCTAGGCCAAAATCTGAAATTTTTGGATTCATTTCTTCATCCAATAGGATATTGCTGGTTTTTAGATCTCTATGGATAATTTTCAACCTAGAATCTTGGTGAATATATAAGATTCCACGAGCAATCCCAACGATAATATCAAAGCGTTTTCTCCAATCCAAGATTGACCTTCTTGTTTCATCTAACAAAAGATTTCCAATTGAATCAGTGCCAATTTATGCATTCAATGTCCATCACTCATATTGTTGAACCAAATGGAATTAGACAACTTGTGGAATACAATGCTAAATAAAGTAGAATATACACAGGACTTACTGAAAAGAAAGGAGTCCAAGCTTTTGTTTGGCATGTATTCATAAACTAGCATCGGTTCCTCTCCCTGAATACAACATCCTATGAGTTTCACCAAATTCTGATGTTGAAGTTTTGCAATCAGTAAAACTTCATTTTTAAATTCATCTATTCCTTGCCCCGAATCTTTTGAAAGTCTTTTCACAGCAACTTCCTTTCCATTAGACAATTTACCCTATAGTCATGTTTTCATATTTAGAATCTCACAACAACTAGAGACGAAGACAAGCACATGTACATAGTTTTAGACATTTGCACATAAGTTATATATATGCACCTTATAAACCACACCAAAACCACCTTGCCCTAGTTTTTTAGCTGGAGAGAAACTGTTAGTTGCAGCAAGTATAGTGCTCAAATTGAAAAAAGCAACCTCTGGATGACTCATGCTACCTTCGACTTGATTTTCCACTGTGCCAATTGTATCAAGCCACCTTTTGTTCCATTTGTTCCTCACTGCCATCAAAATGATGAAACCAGAATGCTTAATGCTTACTCAAATCAAAGGTATGAATATACATAGATAGGCACAAAACATCATACAAAATCTTGTTTCTTACCCCTTTTCTTCTTCTTCTTGAGCCACAAATATGTAAACAAGATGATGACAAACCAAGCTGAAACAACAGATATTACTAAAATGGCTAACATATCCTTCCTTTTAAGAAAACCATTCCATTTTTCGGCAATTTCAGCTGTGTGAGTAGGGAAAAGAATTTATCATTGTTCCATCAAAGAGGAAAAGAAAAGGAAGTTAAAAGGCAAGGTATAATGATAGAACATAAGCACAAACAATTCATGCAGCGCTGATTATCCAATTTGTCACCTGATTATACACATTGGTTTTGTTCAAAATTGGTCGAAGGCAAAAATACATTACCTAATTCGACTGCATCAACACGAACATAAATATCATATCCCTCTTCCCTATTTTGCACAGTGTCCATCAATTTGCCATACCATGTCAAACAGCCAGTCCCCTTCCCAGCAATATCTATGCTTGCATATGCAGAGCATGAACAATTCCTCCCGCAATTCTTTTCACAGTCCCTTGGACTCATATTCGTGCTCACCCAAACTGCTGCTGAAGTGTCAGGTACTTTAACATTTGCCACTTTCACAAATCCTTCTCCATGCCCACATAATGAGGTAGACTCTAGCCGCTTCCTGACACACCCCCCTGATGCATCTTTTATAATATGCCAGTCCCTTGGGGACTTGGGTTCATACCCCGGTAAACAATCACATTCAAATCTTCGACTAAGAAATTCAGGATCACATATTCCATAGGTACCACAATGCCCATACGGATCACAAGGAGATTTTGGTACCGACCAGAATTCATTCCATTTGCCATCTTTTTCATGCCAAATTAGATTCTTAACTAGCCCTGAATAGTCCAACATTACCCTTAGGATAACAGAAGCATCAGAAACAGAGTAGGTCATATATGTCTCATTTTGATTGTTGACAAAACTAACATTGGATATATCTGTATAACTTTTCAAGGGCCAAGGAAAGCCTCGCCAAATATATTTTATACCCCAATAGATAAAGACCTGTGGTGATCCTTTTGGGTTGATCCGAAGTGAAAAGTTTCCCGTTCCAGGGTCACCTGCTGATTTCCAACATATCGGGAACCGGTTCATGCCTGTCCTTTGGTTCAATCCAAGTTTCATTCCTGGCAGTATAGTATCCGTAGGATGATCAAAGCTTTCCCACACAGTACTTTTACTTCTATCGTGGAACAAAACCAAATTTCCTGTATCCAAGAGCTGAGCTATAACACAAGTATCTGCAACCTCGACTGAGACATTTGTAGACCATACAGGAACCTTCTGGCTATGGTAGCTACGGAGAACGAGATTTCCATATTGGTCAATTGATAGAACTCCCGCGGAACCATTGATTGGATCATCCCTATTTGCTACCCACACCACAGTTTGCTCTCGGACTTTATGGTACCAGATTCCAAGATATCTAAAACTGGAACTTCCGGGGCTAAAGAATCCTAATGCAAAATTATTTTCTCTAGAGATCAGAAAGTCACCATCATGAATGGTTTGGTTTATAGTTATGGTGTCTTTCGAAAAAGAAAATGCGAAATGGAGGACTAGAAGAGAAGAACGCAGGAACAACTTTGGAAAATCCATACTGGTTCTGTAATCATCATTGAAATGAAACTTATGTGGGATGTGGTCATATTTTTAAGCTAGAAAAGTCCACAACGAGCTAACACTTTTGATAAGTAAACTGAGATTTTTTCAACTATATTTCTTATCTTCTTCACCAACAAACATTGACAATAGTAGCCTACTTTTGAACATTGTAGACTGAAGAAACGTGTCCATTGAACCAAATGCACCAACGTGGAGGAAAGGTTGAAATTTGTAGGTGCAGGAGTAGGATGATTAATGAGCTTGCAAGCCGAAAACAACAGAGGAAGAGAATGGACAAGGTCCATTAAATACTACAGCAGAAGCCCTATTCATTGTGACATTTTAACGAATATATGGACTGCATTCCAAGCAATCGCAGTAGGATCTGTCCTCTACGGACGTAAAAAAAGATGGAGACACGTCAATATTCTATTTAAAAGGGGTGGAATTTCCAATACCATTAAGTAAGCCAATATTACCAAACTAATATACCCTTATAAAAATAAGGTTATCACACTTCTCCACTTAAATAACAAATGTTAAATCTGTTTAATTTTATAAATTTTAATTAATAATTTATAAAAAAATATTTTTAATAATAATTATTTTTTAGAAAATTAAAACTTTATAAAATATTTCAATTTTATTTATTGAAAAATAATATATAAAAAATAATATAAGATTGTATTCTAGTCAGATGAATTAGAAAGAAAGGATGAGAAATTTTGCCTGTAGAAAGGATTGTCTATGCTGCGGCTCTTCTATTATGGTGGATTTCACGTTGTGGCTCATTATAATCATCATAATCGACATACGTATATTAAATAAATTCTCTTCATATTGGATTATTAAAAAAAATAATTAAATATATATTAACTAAATATGAAATTAATTAAATATAAAGCTTATTAATATAAATAAATATGTTTGATTAATTAACATATAATTTTTAAAATTAATATTTTAATATTTATTAGATTTTTTTAAACAATATTTATTAGATTATATGTACAATATATTTCAATTATGTTTCTAAGTTTTATATAAAAAATTTTAAAATTTTAAATATTATTATTAAGTATATTTATATAAAAATATAATATTAAACCAATAAAATTTTAACCGGATGAACTTATCACTCAGGCTATAAATTTTTTAGTCATTTCTTTGAATAATAATTCTCTTGTCATTTCTATTGAATAAATATTTTTTTTATATTATATGACGTTACATATAAAAGGAAATAATAATTTTTTTTCATAATATTTGAAGGGTTAAAAAAAATTAAAATATAAAAAATTTGGATTCATTATTAAAAAAAAAATTAACAATATGATATGAAAGTAAAATTATTTATTAAAATAGAGTGTATTAGAAAACCCCAATTAAATTAGTATTTTGAGTAAATTATGATTTTGTCTCTAAGATTTGACAAAATTTATAATTTAATTTTTGTATTTTTAAAAAGAAGTAATTTAATATCTGATATTTGACAAAATATGTAACTTAGTTCTTATTGTTACAATTCTATTAAGTTACTGTTAATTTTGACAAAAATAATAAAAATGCCTTTATTTTTATTTTTAATCTTAAAATAATTTAGTTCCTAAATTTTTATTTTTTTAATAATTTAGTCTCTTAAATTTTATTTTATTGATAATTAAGTACTTGTATTTTTAAAATGCGAGTCCCATTAAATTGAAAAATTTTAAACTTAAATTATTAAAATATGAATTAATTACTTTAAGATCCTTAAAATTTTAGTTAATTACGTAATCATCCATATATTTTACAACCCTTAAATATTATAACTATTTATAACTAAGCCCTTTTAATTTGTAAAATTCTATTAATGTGATTATTAATTGAATAATATATATATATATATATATATATATATGAATTTATAATATTTTCATATATTATATTATATTTTTATACATAAAAAAAGGAACAAAAATATGAATATGGACAAATATTGTTATGAAAGCAAAATTTTAAAAATTAAATTGTTTTCATATTAAAAATAGAGTTAAAAGACATTTTGATCATTTTTGCTAGAATTAATGATAACTTAACTGAAATTCTAACAGTAGGGACTAAATTATAAGTTTTATCAAATCTCAGAGATTAAATTATTTAATTTTAAAAATACAAAGACTAAATTATAAGTTTTGTCAAACCTCAATTATTAAATTGTAATTTACCCTAGTATTTTCATAACAAGTTTTTGCACCATACAAACATTGCTAGAGAAAAAAAAAATACAATTAAAAAATGCCTATTTAGAGAAAATTATTATTCAGCTCTTGCATTTTAATGAAATTAACTATTTGGTTCTTATATTTTGAAAAATACATCATTTAGTTGATATTTAGTTAAACTATTTAGTTCTTCTGCCAACTTTTTCGTTACTCAAATAAATTTTAGTCCAATCAAAAAACTATTTAGTGATGATTTGCTTTCTAATGGTTTAATCTCCCCTTCTATGGCCCCCTGGAATTGTGCTACTTTTTATGTCAATAAATCTTCTGAGATTGAAAGAGGTGTTCCTAGATTAGTTATCAATTATAAACCTCTTAACCAAGCTTTAAAGTGGATTATGTATACTATTCTAAACAAGAAATATCTTCTTCAAAAACTTTTTGCTGCAAACATTTTTTCAAAGTTTGGCATGAAATCTGGATTTTGGCAAATTCAAATAGCCCCTAAAGATCAATATAAAATTGGTTTCACTATTCTTTTTGGCCATTTTGAATGGAATGTCATGTCATTTAGACTAAAAAATGACCCATCTAAATTTCAAAGAATCATGAATGGCATCTTCAACATATAATCTGCATTAGTAAAACTAATTAGTTCTTATATTTTGAAAAACATATTCCTAGATTAAAAATAAAAATGTTCTTGTATGAAAACTAGATCTAAATTAATATTTTTTAAAAATTGTTTGTAACACCCCAAAAAAAAAATTTTAAATTTTATTATTTAATGAGTAATTTTGATAGTTTAATTATTTAAATTTTAAGAAAATTATTTGAGATTTTTCAGATTTTAAAAATCGGGTTCGATTTTCCGAAAATATAAACTTTGATGAATTTTAAAAAATTAATTTAAAGACCACTTGGCAAAACTAAAAATATATTTGGAGTCTATGAATTTTTCTGAGTTTTCTGGAATTTTTTCGGATTTTTTGGACCTCGTTTTCGGTCCCGAGGCAGAGTAAAAATTCAAAATTTTGTATTCTGAATCTAATCGGTCGAATCGAACCAGACCGGATCGGACCGGCCTTCTTCTTCCTTTTTCTTCCTCTCCCGCGCGCGTTTCTCCTCTTCCCTTTCTCTCTCTTTTTCTCTCTCCTCCCTCCTCCCCTTGCCGCGCCACCACCTCCCCTGCCACCTCAGCTCGCCGGCGCGCCGCCTCACCCCTCCCCCACGGCCGGCCGCAGCCTGGAACGCCGGAAAATGGCTTCTGAAGTGACGCGCACGCGTGCGCGATCGTTCGTCTTCCCGGTCGATCTGGCCACCAATCGGACCGGGTCTTGTGTCTAAACTCATCTACTCGTCGAGAGCTTTCCATAGACACCAAGAACACCGAAATCCATCGAGCGGTTTGTCCAATTTTTGCCCGGGAAGTTTTAGCCCATTTTGACTTTTGGGCTAGATTTCTCACAAACCGTAAACCCCACGAGAAAACCGAGAGTACCAGAGCGCTCCACTCGTCGAGAGCTTCGCGGCGACATAAATTTTGAATTTTTTTGACACCGTTTTTCGGTGGGTCCCACGAAACTTCGCAGTATTTTTCCGAGCATTAAATGAGCTTAGAAAATTCTGAAAAATTTATGTACTAACCCTCGTGTTGTGGGCTTCGTGTAGGTATCCTCAATTCGCGGAAATTCGACAGTTGTCCGGGTTTGTGAATTTTCAGCCAGACAGACCCGTTACCGGAAAAGTCTCCGAATTCGACCGAGGTTTTGACTAACCCCCCATTGTCAGACGTTCCGACCGCGTCCCCGAAGTCGGAATCGGCAAAGGTAAACCCAAACCTTGCTTTTTCGTAATTTTCTAGTGCTTAAATAGGATTAAAAATTCATAAAATATTCGTGGTAGCTCAGAAAATTATGATTCTTTTTGTAATAGCCTAGTAATATTGCTAAGGACCGCGGGGCAAAGTTTTAGAATTTTTAGAGCTTATTTATGCAGTTTTTGCAAAAATGATCAATTATAAGGACTAAATTGAAATTTTACATATTGTGATGAATGACTGATTTGATGGGCCCAGAGGGGTTGTGTGATGAGATTGAATTGTGGATATATGGGTTGCGAATATAGAAGTGTGTTTTGAGCCCTTTTGCAGGTTGGGTAGGTCCTAGGTATAGGGGAGACTCTGCCGGATTTTCGGCACGACTTAGGACGTATTTGGTCTTTTCTTGATTTGTATTAAGTCATTTGTATTAAATAATTGTAATGTAATTGTCAGGTGAGCCGGGACAGCCTTCTTCCTCCGCCCAGCCGCCACAGTGACCGTTGTCAAGTCTGTGAGTAAAATATTAATTTTAATTGTAATTTCGATATTATTATATGTTCAAGCATGCCCATGCATCACTTATATGCATATATTTATGTAGTTAAACTCTAGGCACGATTTATGTTGCATTCATAACTGTTCAAGTGCCATGGATGTTGTTGTGGTAATTTGGAGCAGTGTGCGTGCGTTGGCGTGCGTGTGATGTGGTGTGGACTATGGATAGGACGGGTAGTCACGGCTTGAGTTCTTTGCTGGGACCCGATCCTTCGGGGGTAGTCACGGCTTGAGTTCTTCGCTGGGACCCCGATTTGGTTTATTAAGCGAAAGTCCGGCTTGAGTTCTTTGCTGGCACCAGGTTGGATTTAAGAGAGCTGTATAGGGGATCAGCTCCCATATATTATGATTGATATTACTGGGTGTGTGAGTGCTCCAAATTACCTTTTTGCTGTTATGATGTGAAATTATTGCTGATGTTGCATTTCACTCTACAGGGTGCATTAATTTTAGATAGTTATAGAGATTATGGTTAAAATTGATATTTTACTCGAAGTCGAACGCCACTCTGTTCAATAATTTTTTCAAAGCACAGAGGATTTTATTGTGGTTAACACGCTTTTCTCCTTCGCAGTTGTTTATCAATATTTGTGTAATTTTATTTACTCCTAGAATTTCGCATGTGTTAGAAGTATTTATTTGATTTTGGTCTGTAATATTATT